>NC_057804.1:389468518-389488225 GCF_018294505.1 Triticum aestivum | reverse complement strand
CTAAGTTAAAAACATTCTGAGTGGAGAGCAATCCTCCCACTCGAAGGCTTAGCTGCAACCCTGAAATCGCCTGAGTTAAAAACATTCCGAGTGGAGAGCAATCCTCCCACTCTGGGGCTTAGCTGCGACCCCGAAATTGCCTAAGTTAAAAACATTCCGAGTGGAGAGCAATCATCGCACTCGGGTCTTAGCTGTGACCCTGAAGTCGCCTAAGTTAAAAACATTCCAAGTGGCGAGCAATCCTCCCACTCGGGGGCTTAGCTGCGACCCTGAAATCGCCTAGGTCACAAATATCGTCTGGGCTACGCCACAAATACAACGTACACTCCATCCTTATCCGCAAGGACTACGAGGTGTCGATTGAACACCACATCTGAGCTACACCACAAATACAACGTACGCTCCATCCTTATCCACAAGGACGATGAGGTGTCGATTGAACACCACGTCTCAGCTACACCACAAATACAACGTGCGCTCCATCCCTATCCGCAAGGACGATGAGGTGTCGACTGAACACCACGTCTGAGCTACATCACAAATACAATGTACTATCCAGATCTGCAAGGACGACGAGGTGTCAATTGAACATCTCGTCTGAGCTGCATCACAAGTACAATGTACTATCCAAATCTGCAAGGACGACGAGGTGTTGATTGAACACCACGTCTGAGCCGCGTCACAAGTACAATGTACCATCCCGATCCGCAAGGACAACGTGGTGTCGATTGAACACCGCGTCTGAGCTCCATCACAAGTACAATGTACATTTCGCTCGACAAAAGGTGAGAAGATCAAGTTCACTCGGAACCGAAAGACAGTCAGAAACAGTTCAAAACCAGAACAAAAGCCATGATATTCAAAGAAATTCAAGTTCAGATAAACCCTGCAAAAGTTTGGGACCACAGCAGGCAGAAGTACTCAGGCATCAGGCCTGAAAGAGTTTAACAGTTACATAATCACTCGGCATTCCGAGGCAAATAAAGGTGGGGCATAATGTTTTGATCACTCGTCAGGAGAAGGACTTGCTGGATCGCAGAAACTATCAAGGTCAATGATGTCTGCGATGCGAGTTGCGGCTTCAAGGAAAGTGTCCATGAAGGACTGGAAACTGTGCTTCTTGGTGTTCGCAACCTTGAGTTCCGCCAGCTTGTCTTCTCTGACAACCTTGCAGTGCACCCAGACCAATGACAGGGTGATGTCAGCGCCACAGCGAGCAGATGATTTCTTCCATTCTTGCACTCGGTCAGGTATATGATTCAGTCGAGCCATCAGAGGCTCGAGATCCTGTGAGAGTTCCGCCTAAGGCCAGAGTTCAGCATCAACCCGAGTCATCACCGCATTCAGTCGGGCAAGATAAGCAATAGCGATGTCCATGTGTGATTCCAACCGCAGCACATTCATTGCAACATCGTCTTTGACAGGACAATTTATGGGGTTGAGACCCATCTCGACCCGCCCGGTTTCTACTTCAAAGTCTTGACAAAGTTCTGCACAGTCGGAAAAAATAGTGAGTCGACAGTTTAACAAAACATGTCAGTCGACATCAAAAAATTAGTCGAACAAGAATACCTTCAAGCTTCAAGACCAGCTTCGCAGCAAGCTATCCCAAATAAGACTCTAGCTCACCCTTCTTGGCCCTGAGCCTCCCAACTTCGTCGGTTAAGCTGTCCTTGTCTTTCTTCAGTTGCTCGACCTCCCGAGTGGCTTCAGATATGGCGGTCTTCAACTTGGAGTTCTCCTCTTCCAACTTGCTGACTGAAGCCAGCTTCTTGTCCGCAAGCGCTATTTTATCTCGCGCCTCCTTCTGGGCCGCAGCAAGATCCTGATCGTTCTTCTCCAGAGCCCGCTTCATTTTCTCTAAAGAAATAATATTCTTCAAACGAGCTTCAAGTTGACGGTTCTCACTACGCACATCTGTTCGAGTGAAATCACTCGGTTCCAAGAGACTAAAAAGGAAAAACATGGAGAAGAGCGAGTCACAAGGTGGACAGTCGATGATTTGTTACCTCCCATGATAGCTACTTCGTCCTGAGCAGTCTTGAGGTTCTTCTTGGCCAGTTCCAGGTCAAGGTTGAGGCTGATTTGCTTCATGTTCAGTTCAGAAAGTTGAGCCCCATGATCACAAGACCTTTGCAGTCAGCAAATAAGATATGGCAGTCGACAGAAACAAAAGTCAGTCACAGTGAAAGTTGCTCTAAGACTACCGCTGAATCAAACATTCAACATTAGTATCGGGGACTACACCCAGTGGGTGCACTTAGCTTGCCCCCACTGGTTCAGTTTTACACTCGGCATGGTTTGCCCAACATGAGTTAAAAAAAGATGATTCTCAGACCCCAGCTGACTACCAACAGTCGACCATGGTCTCGTGGACTACACCCACTGGGTGCACTCTGCGTGCCCCCACTGGTTCGGAAAAACACTCGATTCAAGCTAGTCGACTCAAGTGGAAGAACTATACAACTTTAAGACAGAAACACAGACCCATGATAGATGCACATAATAGGTTCCAAAATGCTCATCTAAGAGCACCATATGGGCAGCGAAGCAACAACGGCAATTATCATTATTCAAGAGACCAGTCGGGAATCAACTAACCTTGACGTTGGTTTGCAGAGCGGTGCTGGCATTATAAGCTACCTGACTGGCCTCATGCACCACCTTCATCTGCTCCATCACGAGATTTACCTGGAGAAGGGCCTCCCTGGCGGCACTCGGTGAGTCATCTGGAGTCTGGTACACAGTGAAGAGCGATGATGGCAATGCAGTCGAAGCAGCCATAGGGTCAGACACATGGAGTTGTACTGGAGTGGCAGAGGTCTGAGCAGACGACCCCGATGGACGATCAGTCGTCAGCGGATTGGCGAAAGTAACGTTGGTCTGAGCCGGATCTCTGGATCACTCGACCACTATCTCAAGAACCAGTGTCGACTGAGGGACCTGACTCTCAGGCGCTTTCCCGCTTGATGCCTTGCCCCTCCTCTTCCTCTCCCTTTGAGGCACTTCTTCTTCATCATCCGGAAGCACGACAACGTCCCGTGGAGCTGCAACAAAAAGCAACCTCAGAAATTCAATCGGCAGAATAAATTCAATTCGAGTGGAACTTACTAGCTTTGGAGGTGGCCGCGTCATCGGTTTCCTCGTCACCTGGAGCCTTGTCCACGTCCATGTCAGTCGCGGCGGAGGGTGGGCTGGAAAAATTTGCAATCCATTTGGTCAGAATAGAAGTATCAGTCGGCGGAAGAAAACATAGAAAGAAAGAACACTCACCGAGAGGCAACAGGAACATCCATCTTGATCTTGGGCAAAGTCTTCCGGGCCTTTGAGGGGACGACCTTGGGCTGCTTGGCGACCTTCTCCGTCGGCTCTGGGGTCGAAGTCCGAGTGCGCTTCTGTTCTTGAGTGCTTGGAGCCACGGTCTTGCCGCGCCCGCCCGCTGGATCATGGAGTAGCTTGGATCGATGCTCCATGCGAGGTGGTGAGTCGACTATCTCATCGTTCTTCGACTCATCACTTTCCTCCTCGTCCTCATCTTCTGAAGATTGCCAATCACCGCTTTCCTCCATGCTGTCCTCTCCCTCCTGGTCTTGCTCTAGAGCTTGTTCTCCGTTGGGCATCGAGTACATCTCAGTGTAAACCTACAAGACAAGAAGTCAAGAAAATATCAGTCGGATTCGAAGACGGTCGCAAAACATATCAAAATACAGTCGGTAACAGAGACCAAACCTTGTCTAGCTGGTTGCTGTCGCTAAATGGGTCGACTCTCCTGGCTCCCCTGGGGTTGTCCTTGTTTCCGGTAATACCCTTTAGCCACATGGCCACTGTCTTGGCCGAAACCTCCTCTGGATAAACCCGAGAGGTGTCATTGGCTCCAGAGTACATCCACATCGGGTGATCACGGGCCTGGAGCAGCTGGATGCATCGACTAAGAAACACCTCCAACAAATCCATACAAGTGACACCCTGATTGATCAAATGGACCACTCTCTCAACCAACATGTTTGTTTCCACACTCTCCGTAGCAGTCACTTTCAGTGAAGAAGGGGTCTGAGCACGATCTAAAGAAAAAGGGGGAAGTCCAGTCAACTGACCTGGAGTCGCAATGTCCTGGCAGTAGAACCAGGTCGATTGCCAGCCCCTGACCGACCCAGGAAGTGTCATGGAAGGGAAAGAGCTCCTTTTCCTCTTCTGGATACCCAAACCCCCACACATTTGGATAACGTGTGTTCTCTCATCTCTCATATTCGCTTTCTTCACCGACTGAGAGCGGATTGTGAAGATGTGCTTGAAAAGACCCCAGTGCAGTCGACAACCCAGGAAATTTTCGCACGTGGACACAAATGCAGCAAGGTATGTGATGGTGTTGGGAGAGAAGTGATGGAGTTGAGCTCCGAAAAAGTTCAAGAAACCCCGGAAAAAAGGGTGTGGGGGAAGGGAGAAACCGCGGTCGACATGGGTGGCGAGCAGAATGCACTCACCCGATCACGACTGTGGTTCCGTCTCCCCCTCTGGCAACCGCGTAGCCCCGTCGGTGATCAGTCCGGACTCAGCCAGCTCCTCCAAATCTTTCGGCCGGAGCGAGGGTCGGATCCAATTGCCCTGGATCCAACCCGGCAGCAGCACCGACCGCGATGACGACCCCCGATTCGTCTTCTTGCCTTTCGCCGCCCCTGTCACCTTCTTCACACGTTCCAGCGCTGCCGTCTTGTCCTTCACCATGGTGGCGGAGCGGCGGCGTGGAGAGCAGAGGAGCCGGATGCGGTGGAGAAGCAGAGGAGAAAGAAGGATAATGGACGCACAGAGTGCAGGCGCCTCAGCCCCGTTGCCTTTTAATGATCCACTTCTGAGTGGCTGACGCGTGGGACCGGGCGATCCCGTTGAATCCCGTAACAGTTGTGCGCTGGTTACGTGGCAAAAAAGGTGGCACAGAGATCGAGGCACTCCTGTCTATCCATCGCGCTTACCACGGCACGCTCCGTGTCGGTGTCAAAACCGGCGGATCTTGGGTAGGGGGTCCCGAACTGTGCGTCTAGGCAGATGGTAACAGGAGACAAGGGACACGATGTTTTACCCAGGTTCGGGCCCTCTTGATGGAGGTAAAACCCTATGTCCTGCTTGATTGATATTGATGATGTGGGTATTACAAGAGTAGATCTACCACGAGATCAAGGAGGCTAAACCCTAGAAGCTAGCCTATGGTATGATTGTTGTTCGTCCTACGGACTAAAGCCATCTGGTTTATATAGACACCGGAGAGGGCTAGGGTTACACAGAGTCGGTTACAATGGTAGGAGATCTACATATCCTTATCGCCAAGCTTGTCTTCCACGCCAAGGAAAGTCCCATCCGGACACGGGACGAAGTCTTCAATCTTGTATCTTCATAGTCTTGGAGTCCGGCCGATGATGATAGTTCACCTATCCGGACACCCCTTAGTCCAGGACTCCCTCAGTAGCCCCTGAACCAGGCTTCAATGACGATGAGTCCGGCGTGCATGTTGTCTTCGGCATTGCAAGGCGGGTTCCTTCTCCGAATAATTTATAGAAGATTGTGAACACCAGGATAGTGTCCGGCTCTGCAAAATAAATTCCACATACCACCGTAGAGGGAATAGTATTTACACAAGTTCAATCTGCTGACGTATTTGGTGGCGTGACGTCACACCACTACCAAGCCTTTACTCGAATCGTTTTTATTGTACCACCTTAGCGTGTTTAGCGAAGCGGTTTCCTTGGCACGCCTTGTCGAAGCAGAGATCGTGTTCCCCTTATTCCGAGATTCCTATCAATACGGACGTGGGTAACCCAACCGCGCCATTGATTGCGGCGCTTAGGAGATAAGCAAGTTTTATCAGGTAGGTGGGGACGCATGTTTCTGTCCGCCCATATAAGGGGATAAAGATCCAACCCTTTTACCTGCACCTTCTTCCTCCTTGGCTTATCCATCTTCGCGAACTCGAGCTCCAGCGCCCAAGTCCGCACATCTTACCTCAACCTTCTCCAACTATGTCCAGAGCGGGAGGCAAGAGGATGGCCTCCTCCGTTACGGAGGGGCACATCCAGAAGCTGCGCAGCACCGGATATCTGTCCAGCGACATCGCGCACCGGCTCCCCGACGAGGGAGAGCTCATCCCCACCCCCAGACCCCACGAGAGGGTAGTATTTCTTCCCCATTTCCTCCGCGGACTGGGCTTCCCACTCCATCCCTTTGTCCGGGGGCTCATGTTCTACTACGGCCTGGATTTCCATGATCTGGCCCCGAATTTTATCCTCAATATCTCGGTGTTTATCGTCGTGTGTGAGGCTTTCCTCTGCATCTAGCCCCACTTCGGCTTGTGGCTCAAGACCTTCAGTATCAAGCCGAAGGTGGTAAAGGGCAGCCAAGCGGAGTGCGGAGGCGCCATGGTGGGCAAGATGCCCAACGTTACTTGGCTTGAGGGCACTTTCGTGGAAACCATTAAGGGGTGGCAATCGGGGTGGTTCTATATCACCGAGCCGCGTGACCCTGAATGGGCGGCGGCCCCCGAATTCAGATCTGGCATCCCCATACGGCTCACCTCCTGGAAAGAGAGCGGCCGGACATGGGGTGATTCGGAGGAGCTGACCGGACTCCAAGCCTGCATCAAAAAGCTAGTGAACAAGAAGCTCAAGCTTGTCAACATAGTCCAGGTCATGCTTATCCGCCGGATTCTCCCGTGCCAACGACGAGGATTCAGTATGTGGGAGTTTGATTCGGCGCAGCACCAGAGTTTGAGCGGGCTCTTCGACACTACGTACGAAGATGTCTGGAGGGTGCTGTTTAAAGGTGCCGAGGCCCTCGCATCCGCTACCGAAGATCGCGGATTCAGCTCGCATCGTCCGGCTAGCGAGGTAAGCGATTTTGCCCTTTACGGGGCACTTGTTTTCCATAGTTTGACTCTATGCGGGATCTAAACTCCCTCTCCTTTGATAGGACTGGCTGAAGAAGGCTGAACAGACTATCTGTCCGGCCCCATTGCCAGAGGACCCAGCGGACGCCCGCTTAACGGGGCTGCTGGCTCCGGCACCCCACGTGGTGCCGGAGAAGAAGGCCAAGAAGAAGGCCATGGGCACTCGAAAGAGTTCCCGTTTTCAGGTATCATCGGACGATGACTCCGAGGCAGACTCCTCCCACAAAGGCGAGGAGGTGAAGAAGAAGGCCTCTCCCCCAGCGGGGGGAGGGAAGAAAACGAAGGCTTCCCCAACGAGGGGGGCCGAAGGGTCCAAGAAGGGAAAGACTCTTCCCCCGGACTGCTCCGCCAACACCAATGATGACGACAAGGATTGGCCTCCAAGGGCCAAGCCCCTGGCGAGATCGTAAGTATCCGGACTCCCGAATAACTTCATGGTTTTTCTTTTTGCCACATAATGTCTTTCTAATGCCGCATACAACCCTGCAGTCCGCCCAAGGATGATTTTCCCGCTTCATCGAGCGGGTCCTTGGGTGCGTCAGATATGGATTCCCTTCCGACCGCCTCCACCCCCCGTGATGCGAACGATGCCAAGGTGGGATCCCGGGAAGGGACCCGCCAGGAGGGGGAGGCCCCGGAGGTGCCGCAGGGCAACCTCCCGGACTTTGCGCCAGACTCCGCACCGGAACCTGAAGTGGCTCCGGAGTCCAACGGGCGGCCCCTTCGTAAGAAGGGCAAGACCGCGATGCCAGTGGCCTCTGTCCAACCGGAGGCGCCGGATAGCTTGCTGGAGGCGCTCAACGGCGCCTCCATCGAAGAGGAACATCGCACCTTCATGAGTGCGGTGATTCAGAAGGTTCAGCTCGCCAAGAGCGGGCTGACCGAAGCCTGCATCAGCCTTCTAACAGGCTTTGAGGTAAGAATTTTGATATATGTAGAATAGTACCGCATAGACAGTAGCCCTTGATGCTCGGTTCGGTATTCGGAAAGAAAAGCCGGACTGAGGATCTAAAAAGATATACGCAGGAGTTATGAAATATGTTAATATGGGGTTGCAGGCTGTGCTGCTGACCTCTGCCGCACTGACTGCAGAGGCCAATACTCTGAAGCAAAGCCTCGAGCGGTCCGAGAATGAGCTCGGCCGTGCCAAGAAGCAGCTCGAGGACAAGGAAGGTGAATAACACCATATTTAAGATTGTACCTTACAAAAAAGGATTTGGTTGCAAGAAAATTGACAAGGATAACATGGGTATTGCAGGTGCCACGACCCAGGTGGTGACCCTGAAGGAGGCGGTGTCCGCGGCCGAATGTAATGCGGCCGCGGAGCGCATCGAGCGAGAGAAGCAGGAGGCGCGGGTGGCGGAGGTACAACAAGAGCTCCAGGATCTCGTGGAAAACATGAGAACCTGGAGCGTGACTCGAAGACTTGAGAGTCTGAGCTTGCATCGGCTCTTGAGAGTGCCAAAGCCGCTAAGGCCGAAGCCTATAAGGCCCTCCAAGAAATCGAGGCGTTGAAGAAAATAGCAGCGGGTAAGGCATTTTTCATGCAAAGTAAGCATGTGAGTGTGAGTTACCTATCACTTACCCGAATTCGGAGCTCTCCAGGAGCGTTCGCGGATCTTCCTCGTAGCGTGTCCGATGCTGCCGCTTTCTACCGGGCCGAGGAGGGGAGCTCGACGGAGAAGGTCTTCTGGTCTCAGTATGCTGAGGCCGGACATCCGGTGCCCCTTAGCGACCAGCTGAAGCAGCTGGTCGAGCTCCACAAGGTGGCCGAACAGGCCATGAGGGGCCTCATAGTTCGGCTGTGGCCTAAGGAGGCCGCGCCTGGGAGCTACTTTGGCCTGGTGCGGCGGCTGGTGGATGCATGTCCATGGGTTGAAGTCATCAAGCACTCCGCCTGTATTGAAGGTGCCCGTCGGGCCCTTGCCCGCGCAAAGGTGCACTGGGGCAAGATGGATGCTGAGAAGCTTGTGACGGACGCGCCACCGCTTGGCAAGGAGTATCGTACTCCCGAGATGTATTATAAGACTGTTCTGAAGGGTGCCCGCACTATTGCGGGTGAGTGCTCCAAAGATATAATATTTGAGTAGACTCGCATTTTGTTATCCTGTGCGCTGAAAACTTTGTTCATATGCGCTAAGCAACGCTTGTTAATTTAAAATATTACCTTCTGTGCGGCCGTTTATCAAATCTGAGAGATGGCAAGTCATCGGCTTCGGCCCCCATGCCACGAGTGCTGGGGTGTTCGGGATAAATTTGAGCACTCTTGTTCCCATTTTTGGGTCCATCTACGGAGGCGCTCAACACAACGAACAAGGCAACCGGACTTATAGTGCTTGAACACTCTCACTTAGCCATAGAATTCTATAATTTTAAATTTTGGCGAAGCCCCTAGTGTTCGGAAGGCCGAATTTGGGGCGCTATCCACGCCTGGGCTGGACAAAGCCGGTTCCTCGCTCTAAGCGGCATAAGTCTTTAGGGACTCGAAAGAACCTCTCGAACAGCGACCGGCTCTCGCCTCATCATGATGGTCAGTTTTAGCTTTCTCCACTGAGGCGCTCGCCCAACTCAAGTGGGGTGCAATCGCAGTGGTTCTCCCAGTGCTACCTTAGCCGATACAACGGAACATAAGGTACCAAAACATGGGAGCTGGGCAAACCCAACTATTGACCCAGGACATGATTCGGAGCCGATGCATATAATGCTATAAGTTCGGGGTGCCGCACTTGTGAAAGTGTTCGGACTTATCACACAATGATGCGGGAAACATAAGCCCCTAGTGTATTTAGCCGTACCAAAGTGTACGGATGCAACATGTCATAAATGAATATATGTATAAGAAAGGAATGCAATTGTAAGCAAAAAGGTGCATTGTTTATTCAAGAAATACTGCTGTGAATGCAGAACGATACAAATGGTGCGATAAGCAAGGGATGGGACTATTAAACATGTCCCCCTCCAGGGGTAGGCTGCGGAATGGTGTATAAAACAGATTTAATGCTCATAATGGAGACCACCTAGATATTCATCGTAGCCTTTCTCCTTCCCTGGCTGTTGCATCATGAGTTCGGCAGGTCTACTGCCGGACAGGGCCTCTGATGAACGGGGTCCTGTGGGTAAAAAAAAAGAACGACACACTTGAGAGCCCCTGTTGTGGTTAAGCCGCATTCTAGGCCTATTGTGGTCGTGCCCCTCCCCCTATGCCCATGGTATCTTCAGAGCATAATGATGTACGCGAAGGACCCGTCTTGAAATTTTGTGGGGGTTGGGGTTGGGGCTGCATTGCTACGCGTGCTCGGAACGTGCCAGGTGGTCTTGTTGTAGGTTACTCCGGGCACGTTTAGCCGTGTCTGGTTGCTTAACGGCCGGACTCGAGAACTGCCTTAAGAGGCTGCACTGTACTTCTGCCGCGAGAGCCGCTGTATGTTCCCCCGTTCGGAGAGAGCGTTCAGTGTTTCCGTTGACCGTGATGACTCCTCGAGGGCCTGGCATCTTGAGCTTAAGGTATGCGTAGTGCGGTACCGCGTTGAACTTTGCAAACTCGGTGCGTCCGAGCAGAGCATGATAGCCGCTGCAGAACGGAACTATGTCGAAGATTAACTCTTCGCTTCGGAAGTTATCCGGGAATCCGAATACCACTTCTAGTGTAACTGAGCCTGTACAATTGGCCTCTACACCTGGTATGACGCCTTTAAAGGTCGTCTTTGTAGGTTTAATCCTTGAGGGGTCTATGCCCATTTTGCACACTGTATCCTGATAAAGCAGGTTCAGGCTGCTGCCGCCGTCCATCAGGACTCTGGTGAGGTGAAATCCATCAACGATTGGGTCTAAAACCAATGCGGCGAATCCGCCATGGCGGATGCTAGTGGGGTGGTCCCTTCAGTCAAAAGTGATTGGGCAGGAGGACCATGGATTGAACTTCGGGGCAACTGGCTCCATCGCGTATACATCCCTGAGTGCACGCTTCCGCTCCCTTTTGGGTATGTGGGTTGCGTATATCATGTTCACTGTCCGCGCTTGTGGGGGGAAACCCTTCTGTCCTCTATTGTCCGGCGGTCGGGTCTCTTCCTCGTCGTCGGTATGCAACCCCTTGTCGTTGTTTTCTGCAATTAACTTGCATGCCTGCTTGAATACCCAACAATCCCTGTTGGTGTGGTTAGGTGGCTTTTCGGGGGTGCCGTGTATTTGGCACGAGCGGTCGAGTATTCGGTCCAAATTGGACGGACCCGGAGTAGCTCTTTTGAATGGCTTTTTCCATTGACCGGGCTTAGAGCCTCTGAATCCGGCATTGACTGCCGTATCCTCACTATTGTCACCGTTAATGCGGCGTTTGTTTTTGTTGCGTCATGGCCTGCCATTGCGGTCCTTGATATCCGGACTACCAGAATTTTTACCGAGGTTGTTGCTGCGTGCTAGCCAGCTGTCCTCACCCGCGTAGAAGCGGGTCATGAGTGATGTGAGGGCTGCCATGGATTTCGGCTTTTCCTGTCCTAGGTGCCGGGCAAGCCACTCGTCGCGGATGTTATGTTTGAAAGCCGTGAGGGCCTCCGCATCCGGACAATCGACGATTTGATTTTTCTTGGTTAGGAACCGTGTCTAGAATTGTCTGGCCGATTCGTCTGGCTGCTGAATTATATGGCTTAGGTCGTCAGCGTCTGGTGGTCGCACGTACGTGCCTTGGAAGTTATCAAGGAATGCGGCTTCCAGGTCTTCCCAGCTCCCAATTGACTCTGCTGGCAAGCTGTTAAGCCAATGCTGGGCTGGTCCTTTAAGCATGAGTGAGAGATATTTGATGGCGTGGAGATCATCACCGCGGGCCATGTGGATATGAAGGAGATAGTCCTCGATCCAAACCACGGGGTCTGTTGTGCCATCATAAGATTCAATGTTCACGGGTTTAAACCCTTCGGGGATTTGATGATCCATTACTTCATCTGTGAAGCATAGTGGGTGTGCGGAGCATCTGTATTGGGCGATATCACGGCGGAGTTCAAAAGAGCTTTGTATATTTTGTTCGGCCCGGCTGGACTTACTGTGTCCGGCGCGACGGTTGTCGTCGCGTATCATGGGGCGCCCATGCGATCCATAGATCGATCTTGATTGTCTTGCCTTATCCTCCAATATATCTCGCAAGTCCGGAGCATTCCCCTGTGGCCTTGTGCTTTTCGAGCGATGCCGGGGTACGGTTCTGGTGGAGGGCCTAGAGGCCTCTCTGTCGCGGCCACGGGGTGGTCGGTCAGCCGTATTGTCTGCTGGTGATGTAGGTTCATATGCCTCCTCCTCTAATCGGGGGAGTAGCTTGCGTTTAGAGTAGCTTTTGGAGGGGCGGTCGAGCTCATGCTCTTCGGCCGCAAGGACTTCAGTCCATCTGTCGGCTAGCAGATCTTGATCAACTCTAAGCTACTGCTGCTTTTTCTTGAGGCTGTTTGCCGTGGCCATAAGCCTGTGTTTAAAACGCTCTTGTTCGACGGGATCCTCAGACACGACGAATTCGTCGTCGTCGAGGCTTGCCTCGTCTCCGGAGGGAGGCATGTAATCCTCTACTTCTTCGTCTGCTGCTTTCTCATGAGGGCTGGCGTCTCCGTCCTCCTGCGCTGAATCTTGCTGGAGGGGGTTGTCTTCGGCACTTTTTGGGGTGTTATTATCTCCGGTGCCGGAATCTCCATTCTTGCTGTGGCGGGATTTAGAGCGGCGCCGCTGACGCCGGCGCTTGGGCTGTTTCTTGGAGGGGTCATCCTCCGCTGTTCCTTCGCCATTCCCATCCTTTGGGATATCCACCATCTATATGTCATATGATGAGGTGGCTTTCCAGTGCCTAGTAGGTGCTGGTTCTTGGTCGTCTCCAGCATCGTCGTCCATACCGTCGATGTCTTCGGAGTCGAAGTCTAGCATGTCGGTTAGATCGCCGACAGTGGCTACTAAGTGGGTGGTGGGTGGGCTTTGAATTTCTTCGTCGTCCGCATCCCAACCGTCCTGACCGCAGTCTGGCCAGGGCTCTCCTGATAATGAGAGATACTTTAGCGAAC
The DNA here is from genome assembly GCF_018294505.1 of Triticum aestivum. Classification (NCBI taxonomy): domain Eukaryota; kingdom Viridiplantae; phylum Streptophyta; class Magnoliopsida; order Poales; family Poaceae; genus Triticum; species Triticum aestivum. The sequence goes on along the minus strand of NC_057804.1, from coordinate 389,475,268 downwards.
TCAAGATGTCGCCGAAAGGTGAGTGTTGAAAGATGTCCGCAGCGGTGAACTCCATGACCGGCGCCCAATCGGATTCGATTGGAGGGGGCGCAGGAGGTTCAGAGTTCGGCGAGGAGTCCGACACCTCGGAGTCACGAGCTTCATGAGGGACAAGGTCAGTGTTCGGCTCTATCGCCGTAGAGGTTGCAGCCCCTGAGGCGGTGTCTAGCCACCCATCCTCGATCTGCGCAGCTGGCTTCGAATTGAAGATCGAAGCGAACTCGTGTGCGGCCTCCAGGTTACTGTCCGGCTGCAGAGCTAAGTCATGCCCGTCGTGACAGTGCGGCGCGCTTGACTGTGGCTCGAATCCATCGAAGATCAAGCCCCCGCGGATGTCAGCCGTGAAGTTCAAACTTCCAAATCTGACCTGACGGCTAGGGGCGTAGCTTTCGATCTGCTCCAGATGGCCGAGCGAATTGGCCCGTAGTGCAAAGCCGCCGAATACGAAGATCTGTCCGGGGTGGAAGGTCTCACCCTGGACTGCGTCTTTGTTGATGATCAAAGAAGCCATCGAGCCTATCGGTGACGACACGGAGGAACTCTCAATGAAAGCACCAATGTCGGTGTCAAAACCGGCGGATCTCGGGTAGGGGGTCCCGAACTGTGCGTCTAGGCGGATGGTAACAGGAGACAAGGGACATGATGTTTTACCCAGGTTCGGGCCCTCTTGATGGAGGTAAAACCCTATGTCCTGCTTGATTGATATTGATGATGTGGGTATTACAAGAGTAGATCTACCACGAGATCAAGGAGGCTAAACCCTAGAAGCTAGCCTATGGCATGATTGTTGTTCGTCCTACGGACTAAAGCCATCCGGTTTATATAGACACCGGAGAGGGCTAGGGCTACACAGAGTCGGTTACAATGGTAGGAGATCTACATATCCGTATCGCCAAGCTTGTCTTCCACGCCAAGGAAAGTCCCATCCGGACACGGGACAAAGTCTTCAATCTTGTATCTTCATAGTCTTGGAGTCCGGCCGATGATGATAGTTCGGCTATCCGGACACCCCTTAGTCCAGGACTCCCTCACTCCGCCTCGCGCGCTTCCCCAAAATTTTGAATCCCGTGAAATCCGGGATACGCCATAACCAATCGTGCCAAAGGTTTCGCGTCAAAAATAACACTCGACGAGTGATGGTATAAATCCACTTGGCAACTTCTGAATCGATCAAGGCGATTTAAACGAAGCTGAAGTTCCAACGCGGACTTCCAGTTCAACGAAGATACCTGTGAAGCTCAATAGTCGAAGCAAGACTAACTTCAACTTCTTTTCACTCAGTCCTTCATCCATTCAGGGGCTAATGATGATGATACAAACCTAGGGTAGGGTCACGGGCCTGACCTATACGCCCTACCCAAGGTCACTACCCTAGAAGCAAAGAAGCTCAAGAGACAACAAGGAGTGCCCAACGAAGGCGTCAAGTGCAATCCACTCGACGAGTCAGTTAATCGGGTACCCCTCCTTCCTGATGTCACTCGACCATACAAGAAATCACTCGACCTACAAAAGACCAGGAGTCGACCGGAATAGCAACGGTCAGGCGTTCACTCCGTAGTCTTTAAGATCATTAATAACACTTTATGGTTGGTGTTATCAGTAACGCCCCATCTTTATGTACATTGAACTCCTTGTAATGGAGGATGGCTAGGGTCCTGGTGCACTCTATATAAGCCACCGCCCTCCTCTGGCACAAGGGTTCGCACCCCTTGTAACACACACACTCATAATCCAGTCGAACGCCTCCGGGCACCGAGACGTAGGGCTTTTACCTCTTCTCAGAGGGCCTGAACTCGTAAACACTTGCGTACAATCTCACTGTAGCTAGGACTTGGCCTCAATTCGTACCCCCTATACTTACTGTCAGACTTAGAACCACAATAGTGGAGGCTGAAGGAGGTCGACGGTGGATGAACAGTGGCCCGTGGAGGCTGGAGGAGGTCGACGGTGGAATTGAACAATATCCTGTGGAGTCCCGTTTTGCGGTACGCCACACCCCTCCTGATGAACAGGACCCCCGTTTCGACCATAGCGCTCCAACACAAGTCTGTTTCCTATGTTTTGCGGTATGCCACACCCCTCCCGATTAATAGGTCCAACAGAAGTCTGTTTCCTCCATTTTGCGGTACGCCAGGCCCCTCCCGATGAACAAGATCCCGTTTCGACCGTGGCCCGTCGAACACAAAGCCGTTTCCTCCATTCTGCAGTACGCCAGGCCTCGTTTCCATCGGTTGTTTCGTCCAAGCCGGTTGGCTCCCCATGAACACGACGATGGCGCAGTTTCTCCGTTCTGACCCATCCATGTACACGAGCCCTGGGCTTACGTATCCGCGAGTAGGCGTTCGAGACCCCGCCCATATGTACGTACCTGGCTGTATTTACTTTCTTGTACCCTGGCCGCTGTACGTACGTGTACATGCTACGTGCGCGCCTCTACTACGACACGTGCCCTTCCTTGCACGGCCATGGTTCATCGCTGCAGCCTGCAGACAGACCGATCGACCAGTATGTACGTACACATTCGCGACTAGAATGACAAGACTACGTATGCTTCGACTAGGTGGGTCCCGACTGTCAGGCACTTCCTTGCGTGCGAAGATGTAGCTGGTGGGTCACATCAGTCAGGGGGAGAATCGTTTTTTCCCGTAATATGGACACACTTCCTTGCGTGCGAAGATGTAGCTGGTGGGTCCCAACAGTCAGGAAGGAAATGTTTTCTCACGATATGGTGGCCCATCCGGTGGGTCCCTGCTGTCAGGTGGAGGAATCATTATTTTCCGCGTAATAAGGAGGCACTTCCTTGCTGTGGTCGTGGACGCAGCTGTCAGCCTCTCCACGTATAGTACTCTTCCAAATGGAAGTCGTTCATTGACCACATTGACCAGGCCGCACCAAGAGCACCAAGGCAGTGGACGACGGCGAGGCCTAGGAAGGGGACGACGTGAAGCCGGGGAAGACGCGGCAGTGGATGCCCATGTGGAGGGGAGTACGAGGGTTCACTGGTTCAGCTTCGGTGTGAGGCTACCGTTTTCGAAGGGCCTGGCCAGCAGCGAGAATAGTAGGGGGCGGTGAGGCCTCCGCGGCAGCACAACCGACCACTGGAGGCAGGAGCATGCGGCACGACCGGTGCTGCTTTGGGCAGCTGGAGCAAGAAGACCAGAGGTTGAAGAAGCACTACGGCCGTTGGATGGACATCATACGATAACTGGAGCTAGAATCATTCATATTGACTAAGTTTACAAAGCCCTCCGTCCCCATTAACTTAGTAGGCCCACAAGTTAGCCTTCCACTACGGTGGGTCCCATATAGCAGGGGGAGTATTCATTTTTTTGTGCGTAATAAGGAGGCACTTCCTTGCGTGCGAAGATATAGCTGGTGGCTCCGAGCTGACAGCGGGGGGAGCGTTTTTTCGCGAAATACAGAGGCCCTTCAGGAGGGTCCTAGCTGTTAGGTGGAGGAATCATTATTTTGCGCATAATAACAACGCATTTCCTTTTGTGGGGCCCTACTGTGAGCCTCTTCGGATGGCTGTTGTTTGTTGATCATGTTGACCTCACCGCGCTGAGAGCACAGACGCGGTGGACAAGGGTAAGGCCTAGGAAGGGAACGACCTGGAGTCGGCCAAGCCACCGCAGCGGATGCCCACGCTGAGGGGAGTACAAGCGAAGACTGGTCGGCTGCGGGGCGAGGCTGACATCACCGAAAAATAACATGATGTGTGGGTGGGTAGAGGGATGGCCTGGCGGCGGCACAACCAGCCATGGGAGGAGGGAGTAGGCAGTCCCACCGGTGCTCATTTGGGCAGCTGGAGCAGGAAGATCAGAGATTGAAGAAGCATGACGGCCGTTGGATCGACATCCAACAGTCACTGCTCTGTGTGGACTAAGTTGAGAAAGCCTTGCGTACGCGTCAATTTTTTTACGACAACGTCATCGCCAACCTAGTAGGCCCAGAAGTCAACCTCCAAATATGTGGAAAATAGCATAAAGCCCATTAGCCATTATTTTCAATAATTTACAGCCCATTTGCTAATTCTTAAGGATATTTGAAGCCCATATTATTTTTATTAGCATTACATACCACATATTCTGGGAACTGCTAAAAATTCAACAAAATTTTACATATTTCGGTGGGGTCCGAACTCTTTTAATCACGAAATTTCAAGTCACGTTAAAAATAATTTTTAAAAACTTATATCAAAAAACAATTCTCCATAAAAAAGAATGAAATTTAAAATCTTAACTAGCAAGATGCCCGTTCGTTGCACGGAACATGAAGATGCATTTGTATGAGTAGTTTATCTTGTGGGAGAAAAGATGATATTTTAATGTAACTGCCAGTTGGCTTTGCTTTTTATAAGAATACAGAGTAGAGAAATCCAGAAAAAATGATATTTTGATGTAATTGCTGGTTGGCTTTGGTTTACAAATTTACGGCCCATTTCTTACAACTTATAGCCCATTTTCTGGGTGTTCCCATTTCTTACTACTTACATCCCTCCTCGTCTTGAAAGATTTGCAGCCCAGCAGGGCTGAGAAAAGCAAGTAGGCCTCGGTTTTGGTATTCTCCAAAAAACAGAACCGGGCTAGCCATTTTCGAAAATAAAAAATATATCAATTGGGCTCGTCATGTGCTTAAATAAAAGCGTAAGCATGGGCTAGACGGGCCATAGCCCCCACACAACGCGCAGTTGAGCTCCGTCTCTGAAACTAAAAAACAACTAGGTGAGCTGCTGGGTCCCTGGTGTTATCTGCTCGTTGTGTAATTTCTCGTTTATTGACTACATTGACAATGACGTGGGACCTAGTTGTCAAACAATTAGGAGGAAGTATTTTTTGGCTTGTAATAACGAGGCACCTGCTTGCATAATGCAATGACCCTGGTGGGTCCCTACTGTCAGCCTCTCCACGTATAGTCATCTCCTGATTCCTCTTGGTTGTTGACCATGTGGACAACGCCAGACAGCCGCAGGCACAATGAGCGAACCAAGGCAGAGAATGACGGCGAGGCCTCAGACGGGAACGAACAACAACCATGGAAGATACGACAGTGTAGTGGTAGGTGGATGGGAGTACGAAGGCAATAACATGAAACTCAAGCTTACAAATGGTACAAAAAACCCAAGGATTAATTGTTCATCAAATTTTTAGATAAAACCCAGATTGAACATGACAGTAACATCTAACCCAACCACTCTTTTTCGCAATCACAAACAAATGGATCGGTCTGATCCATAAAATCAACATCCTGTGCAAAAAAAATTATTTCAGGATGACTACAACTTGTTGGAAATAGAAGACGAGCATGTTTAGAAGCCCATTTGTCCACCTGAGACTTCTTTTTTTGCTGTTCAATGTGTCCGTCCGTGAGAAATCTCTTGTGGTAAAACTTAAGCCTCATGGACAATAGTAACCTCGCATTCAACAGGAAGAATGTGACAAAGCTTTTGTTTGCCTGGTTGGATGCATATCCTTCCATCATTATTGTCCTCAAACAAATGTCATGAGAACTGAGAAAATCCTAGTGCTTATTATGCCACCTTTTTGTTATATGTTTTGCTCCATGTGGTTGTGCCTAAGTAGACATGAGGATTGAAAACAGTTAAGGTCTGAAAAAAGAGTATCTCGAAATAACAACAACTGAACGGTTAATTCTAGTACAATATATACGGGCTTTCAATGTGGATGAAATCATCACCTCTATATATAAATTCTCCAGAGATCGAAAGCATCACATCAAGCCAATAATTATGTTCAGATCAAAACTAGACATTCCGATATATAAGATCTTGACAGAATCCAGCAACATTGATAGGCTATCAATGGACGAACTCTTCATTGATCATATAACATAATATTAGTACCCAAAGTGTACTCCAAGATGATATAAAAATTATGTGAACAAATGAAAAATGCAGCTTATGATTACAAATGTGTAGATGATAGTATACGGTACCTGAAAAAGTGAGGAGCCAAACACCAACTTCTTGTGATCATTAGACGGGTCACGAATTACACCCAAGGTCACCAGTTTGGGCGTAGATATGATAGTTATTTGTGAAGGTTTATAGCAATCATCAAGGAGCAACCTTTGAAGTGAAGGGGCATCTTCGATGATGAGCTGCTGTCCTTCAAAACAAATTCCAATGCTTTTAAGGTGAGGCGACTTTATTTGGAGACAACTGATAGGGATTTCTATTCCCAAAACAATCAACAAGCGCTCAAGGGCAGGGCAACTGGAGTGGATGGTGCTGTGAAGTGAGGCCTCCGACAGATAAACCACCACAAGCAAAAGTTTTTCTAGCAGTGGGAGTCGAAGCATTTGTACCAGATCGTCTGGTAGATGGCACCGGGCGAAGAGAGAGGAGGAAAACCGTGAGATGGACAACGGTGTTGTGGGCATGAATTCTTGGTGTGTTCGTGGTATGAAACTTTCGTGGTATGAAACTTTCGTGGTAATGGTAGAACTCAAACTGCTAGAGTTTTCCGAATTCAAGGGATGTCAGCCAAGCGTCCACCGTGCCGGGTATGGACAACAGGTAGCATGTCGGGATATAGAGGAATTGAACGGCGCCCTACTGGTGAGAGGAGACGATGGCTCTGAGGAGATCAAATTCAGGAAGGACAGATATCTAACGACAGTCGAGATTTTGGGGCGCAGTGCGCCATAGAGGGCGCCGCCGAGTTGAGAGGACTTGTGTGCGGCAGCAAT
>NC_057804.1:389436046-389468192 GCF_018294505.1 Triticum aestivum | reverse complement strand
CCTAGGTGGGGAGAAGTGAGATGATCTCCTCAAGGATGACGTCTGGGAGATCACTGATGTGGTCCATTGGAGATTCTACCGCTTCCTCAGATCCGGGTGTGTGTGTGGGGTGGGGGTGGGGTGGGGGGGCTCGCCGCTTCTCCCCGCGCTGCCGGGTGCAGGATCTACAACCAGCGTCGCCGCTGGCGAGAGCCTCATCTTCTAGGTGCTGGGGCCAGCCGACTCCATTTTCCTTGTGGGCGTCGCGCCGAGCTCACGGGTTTGAGCAGAGTAGCCAGAGACGATCCTCGTGGTAGTGTGAGTGGGGAAGAAGGAGGGCTGGGGATTATTGTAGGAGTGGAAGAAGGGGAGCAGGCGTTTTCTGTACGAGTGAGGAAGAAGGTGAGCGGGGGTTTTCTAGATGAGTGAGGAAGATGGGGAGCGGGGGGAATTGGGGGGAGATAGAAGCGGGAGAGCGGGCTGTCCGTGTTTATAAGGCCCCTGCACTAACTACTCACTTTTTCCCAAGAATCACTCTCTTCTTTTGCGTTGCTGCATTGGAGCTGGTGCATGGACTTGGCTGACTGGCCATGCATGCAGGATGCATGTGCCCGCCGGCCACTGCATGTGCCTGGTTTGTTACTAGGCCTATTTAATAGGGTGGTTATGGAGTAAATTAAGGAGATTTATTTTCTCTATGTGCATCTTCTTGGTCTTAGCAATTGGCTCATGGTCCTAATAAACCCGGACGGAGGGAGTATAAGTGGAAGAGAGGAGGAAGGAGGGTTTTTCTGGGATCGCCCCCTCTTCAAGAAATATGGGCTTCTCCTCGCAAAAAAACAAAAACAAATGGGCTTTAAGATGGATAGGCTTTTGTACCGGCCCAGTCGGCTGCCCGTGTTTCATACTGGAGGGCCTTGTGCTAGAGGCAACCCGAGACACTCTCCAGCTTATTGCCCATTCGAAAGAAAAAAAGAGACGCCTCCAGCTTGTGGCTACTCATCGGTAACCCTTTTCAACTTGGCATCCACCAAATTAGAGGATGTGGCACTGGATGCAGACACTCACATTAAACTAAGCTTTAGAATATATAGTATGCATACTAACATTCAGAAGAACAAAAGTTTAGCATGTTTATGCATCTCAATGATTCACCATACTATAACCAATACAAAGCTATGAGAAGGTGTGGAAATAAAGAAAATCGGTCGATGCTTCTCTGAGCAATGGGCCTCCCTGCGCACGCATTAATTTCCTGGGCATGCTTGTTTCTTCTCAATGTTGCAAGCACTTTAAGCATGTTGGCAACTCCATAGCTAGCTAGCTGCCTCATCTTGCAATTGATGCTGGCACATTTGCAGCAAACACTTAAGGCAATAGAGATGACTCAACACGAGTCCATATTGTACAGTTCCCCTGAAATCATCTTCATTGTCCTGAGTCTAAAAAGATAGGAAAACAATAGCTATACTTAAACGGTGTTGCAAAACAGTAGCACATATCAATAGCTCGACATGACAAAACATGATCATGTGGACGAAGGGGATACTGACCCGCCTGAGGAAGATTATATATAATTTCATAAGTCCTTAGTTGATTTCCACCTTCGGCTGCACTTCTTGTTGTTTTGGGGCTCGTTGGGATGGAAGTTCTTCTCGTGTACCATGTGGGTACTAGAAGCTCCCTCAGCGACCCGAGCACGTGTGTCTTTTTCTCTCGCATTCTCTTCAAAATCAATAGTGCTAATGAGATCCGAAACGGAAAAATCATGTCCCTTGTTTTTCAGAGAAGTAGCAAAATTGTTCCACGAAGGTGGAAGCTTGGCAATGATGATCCCAACAACAAATTTGTCCGGCAACACACACTTAAAGTACTCAAGTTCCTTAGCGAGTGACTATTATCATGCTCATGCAAATGTTAGAATAGATCACATTAAAAAGTGGTGCAACTCACATTCACCTACTCACACCACACTTAGAGCATGGTTAATAGTATAGCCAACATCCGTCTATATGAAGTTGACACATCATCTAGAACCAACCTAGTAGCCTGCTAGTACAGTAGTTAGTCCCTTTAGTATAATAATATATCATTAATAACTGGCCCTCCTTTTGTCCCACAAAGTATGTTGGAGCTCCTGCTACAACCGGCTACAAGTTTACAACCCGCTTCTCTTCTCTCTCCTCTTCTCTCTCCTTCAACTAAGCACAACTATATTTAAATCCTTATAGCTTGCTTATGTCATCTAATTATAGTACCTGCTCTAAAGTTACTCTCCAGTGTCTAGTCTGAAATGTCGGGCGTGCAGCAGGCAGTGCCCTCAATCGGCGTAACGCTTCAACGGCGAAAATAGTGAGAGGTCGCGCCGCCCTGACTTGCCATCAATGTGGAGTGACGGACTCAGCTGGCGCCGGGCGAGAAGCACGTGTGGGAGGGGGGAGGGGTTTTTGTTGGGCTAAGAAGGTGAGAAGCCAACTTGGGATTGGTCCGGACGGGAAAATATCATGTGCTCCCATACTCACTAGTAGTTTCATGCATATGACACCAGTCTATGTTACTACTCCCTCCTTTCCGGTTTATAGAGATGTTTAGAGTAACATAGTAATATGTTACAGTATAAGTTACTCCCCACTATGACCAGCCTTGGCCTCTCCCAGTGCTCCACCATGTATAGCTGCTAAGCCTGTCACGTAGGCATAAAATATGATGTGGCAAGTTAATTAAGAAGAGAGAGACTAGTTTGGTGACCCCAGGAAGAAACCGTGGAAATAAATTTTTGAGTCTATAGCTAATTAAATGAAGCAAGCTTAGCAACAACAAACTAAGCACATATGCATTGGAGACTTGAGTTGCTAAGCCATTTAATGCACTTATCACCTCATCTAAGCACATTTGCATTGGAAGAGGTCTTAATTCCATAGGGTATCATAATATGATACTCAACTCCCTCTTTCTTCATTTAATTCTACGCCACCTCATCAAATTTTCCTACTACTAGTTGGCATGCATGATACTACTTATAATACTCCCATTACAACCAGCCTAGTAGAATTAACAACCTAATCTAAATGGTCGCCGCCCGATCTCCTTGCCCCCCTCCAGCTTCCGGCAGAAGAAGAATCATGCAAGACATTGGCTGTATTCGTCGGCGTCGCCTCGGTGGTGGCCTTCATGGGATACAATCGGCAGCTGCCTCCCGTGTTCTACTTCTCCTCGATGATGGTGGCGGGCGGGGACATGCTGCCCGTCACCTCGTCGACATCCGCGTAGCCGCATCACCTCATCGACATCCGCGGCGTCTTCTTTCTCTGCATGCATGTCGCGGCTACGAGCGCGTCGACGACGGATGGCGCAGTCGCAAACACTAGAGGTGATGTACAGCACGGCGGCATCGAGGGCAGCAACGATGACCGTGCCACCGTGCTTCCCGACAAGCCGGCGAGGAGCAAGTCGGCACTCTTCCTCGAGCTGTATTGGAGAGGCCAGCTGCGGAACCACGCGCTGGCTTAGTGCGGCAACTGCCTCGGACTGGCTAGGCGAGGTAGGTGGAGAAGCGAGCTGCCTCGCTCATAACTACCGGGCTCGGCGGGCCACCCAAAGGGCTTTTATGCCAGAGAACTATTCTTCCTGCTTGTCGGATGCCGCCAAAAGAGTGTACAAAATGGTGGAAGGAGGAGCTTGGCTGGCGTCCTGCTCCTGAACGGACATGTGTGGCCGGAGTTGGTTTCTCGCATTCCACGCGGTTTTAAATGTAGGATTTTGAATGCAGTGAGGAGGCGGGTACAGCTGGGAGTGCAGCGGGCAGCGCCCTGGGCCGGCGTGCCGCTTCAAATGGTGGACGAAGTGAGAGGTCGCGTCCGCCCTGACCCCCTTGATCGTGGACCTTGACGGTGTAGGTCACCTTGTGTCCAGATCTGAGATGCCACGTGTACCAAATGAATGACTCCAAGCTCGATCACCGTTATGCAAGAGGTGCGAGCCGAGGAACACTGTTGGAGACACCCCCCTCAGACTAGCCACAATGGGTAGTAACATAGACTAGTAACATGCTCATGTTAGTAGTCCACCCACCTCAGGCGACTCCCATGGCGATTCTAGGGTCTAACCCTACGATTGCCTCTCGACGACCCCAATGGACGGCCTTCTCCACTGGGATTTCTCCCCCGGCCTCAAGGTTGAAGCACAGGTGCGTGCTAGGTTTGGATCTATGGTCCACTTCGTCCCCAACCCCGGCTCCAAGGAATTATTCCTTGAAGTTTCCTTCTCCTCGGCCTCTTTTCCCCTCTCGGTGGATTCGGTGGGTATGGCCCTTCAGTCATGTATTGGAGGTCTTGCTGCCAGTTTTAATGTCTTGCGTTTGGGTGATCGGCATTTTCGATTCTCAGTGGCCTCAAATCGTGTGGGACATTTCATTTTTGGATTGAGAGACCGAATTTGGCCGGACTTTATCAGCCATTTCCACCTTCATCGATCTGGGGTTTCTCGTCCACTACTTCATTCTTGGCATGCTGATTCTGAGCTAACTTGTCTGGCTTCATCACCTGGCCCAGCGATCAGATCTAAATGGCTCTCTAATCAGAGTAAATTACCACTGGATCCCGCCTCATTACTAGTTCTACAGAATTTGGGTTTCATTCCGCCGCCGACGGACTTGCATTCCGGCGAGCCCTCAGATCGGATCTTCTTTGGTAGTTTTTCATCTCCGGATTCTAAGGATTCTTTTCGGATTGGTTCCATATCTATACCTATTTCTCACGATATTCCTGGAAGGTTGCCATCTTTTCATGGGGAAGGATATATTATGGGATTATGGGATTCAATTCCGGATGAGAAATTATTTGCTATTCTCGATGGCTGGCAGGCCGGTTATGATAATGATAGTGTTAAGCTTCTGGTGCACATCACTTCAGTCCCCACCAAGGAATACATTTACAAAAGACCTTTGCATTGTTCTCTCTGTGATTGTCTCGGCCATGTTGATGATTCGTGCACTGGAATTTTTTGTCAAGGTTGTGGGGATATTTCCGGGACATGTGCCTGCACGACTACACGTACTGATGCTCACAAGCATGTGCCATGCAAAGTAGGCCCGGACCCTTTGGGCCTTCAGTGTAATGCATGCTCTGCAGTTAACCACATAACCAGGCTTTGTCCTGGGCTTCGTCGCTGCCCTCTATGTCATCGTTTGGGCCACAAGTCACGTAAGCTTCCGGCTTGTGCCTCGCTACCCCGATGGGTTTGGAAAAAGAAAAATCTACCACAATCGGAGAGGATCTTGCCTCGGGCTGCCGCGGGTGAATCTGAGGTAGGTATCTCTGTGGATGTTGGTATGGCCCGTGCTATTGGGGATCCGCATGATGGTTGCCTTTCGAAACGGCAACAGATAATCCCGTTCCACGCGGACGTGGCTAACCCCCATTGCTTGACGATACGCCTACCCGGTCAGGGTGTAGTCAATTCTGCCTGCCAAAAACCCCCAATCGAGTGTTACGACACTCTCCTCGAGTTCTACACCCACGCCTCCGCCATCTCGACTCTTCTCCCCATCGGCTCTCAGCAAGAAATCTCCATCCCCTGCTCCGGCGAGATCTCTCAAGCAGTCCCCGGCTTCGTCATCCATGGCGAACTTCCCCGTGAGCCCCTTCGCCTTCGCTCCAGACAGATCCACCTTTGATCACGGGCTGGCTCACCGGGTCCAGAGGCATGTCATGGTGGTGGATGATCCGCCTCTGAATCACGATAGGTACGCCATTGTCTCCGTCAACCCTCCGGTCCCTGATCATCAGAAGGAGTTATGGCTAACTGAGGTCTGCCGCATTATTGTTGGAGATTTAGAGTATGAACTGCTAGATGACTTTGTTTACCCGCTAGGGATCGGATGTGTTGTGTTTGCGGATATGGAGAGTAGAGATGCTGCTATTAGAGAAGGTCCGCATGCTTTGACTGAGGATTCCACTTTTTCACTAGTTCCGCATGATGAGAGCATCAATATGCGTATGTCTGCTTTTGAATATGAAGCTTGGGTCATGTTTCTTGCTTTTCCAATGGACTACCAAACAGAGCATTATGTTCATAAGGCAGTCTCACACTTTGGGAAAATGCTTGCCTGGCCCCGCCCGGGTCAGAACAAGGCCGGAGTCCTTGTTAAATGCCATATCAAAGATGTTGCGGAGGTGCCGCATAGTCTGGTCATTACTAGGGTTGGTTTACTACCGGGTCTTGCTCGTTCGTGGTCTGTACCAGTTTATGTTCTGAATGGCAGGAATACTATACCAAACTTGGTTGGTAATGAGGACGCTCCACCACTTTTGAATGCATCTCCACACCCATACCAGCTTCCCTACTATACCCTCATGCAAGAAGCAAGAATTGATGAGATGGCTGCTCAGGATGCTTTGAATGCGGCGGCCTGGAATGCTCCTGAACCAGTTAATGATGTTCAGAACAATGGGTGGGGTGTGTGGACTGTGGTACCTCCACCCTACACTGGATTCAGTTTTAGGACTTTCTTTCAATATGATGGTCCGTCCCTCATGGATGGTGTAGACCCGGAGCATAATGTGCAGGATAATTTATCTGGCATTTGGTCATCTGACTCGGAGTTTCAAGCAATAGATGCTTTGGCTGATGGATTTGTGAATGGCAGTCCTGCAGCCAGGAGGGAGTTCGTCAGGGCTGGAGGAAACTCTATTTTTCTTCAGGTTGCAGTTGATTATGAGTTCTTGCTCTGGATTGGGGGTATGCTCAAACGCATTTATACGCCCACTATCACCCTGGAACACAATTCTCCTGTGATGATGCCCCTCAACCCCTTTCAGATTATTCAGAATCATCTTAATGCAGCGGCGGCAGTTTGGATTGAGTGTATGGTGCCTGAACCTGATATCTTCTCAAGGATCTTTGCTTCTGCACTTCAGTGGGGGAGAGTCACTGTCCCATCTGGTATGCTTTCGCCTAAACCCAGGGCTCGATTCAATGCTGTGAATTGGGAGCTGCCGGAACAATCTCCTGGCCTCAAGGCGCTTCCACAGCTCGTCTCAGCGGATGAGGAGACTCAGATGGTGCTTTCATCAGACCAGACTACTGCGCTCCAGGTGCTTGCGTCTTCCTCTGTGTTCAATGCTAATCAACACCATAACATGCTAGTGCCTTTGGACACAACCACTGTCAGACGAAGCAATAGATCAAACAAGTACGATGGTTTCAAAATCAACCATGCTCCGGATGCAAGGCATTCAAAATCAAGGGTGAAACCTCGAGACATTCCTTTTGTCAATGCTGTTTCTTTGGCTGCTGCTCCTGTGTAGGTGCCCATTGCCGATTGCCCCCCACCTACGCCGATCGAGGATCTTCAACAGATGGGGCGCAACTGTGGACTTCCTCCGGAAGCCATCTCCCGTGACAAGCTGCTGGATGATCAGAGCTCGTCCGGGGAAACTGAGCACTGAAGTCTTCCCGACTGATGAATAAATCGTGGAATGTGCTCTCGTGGAACATCAGAGGCATAAACTCTGATGAAAAACATTTGGCTATTAGGAATGCGATTGATACTAGCGGTTGTTCTGTGCTATGTATCCAGGAAACTAAACGTGAATCCTTCGATCCTGCTTTTATTAAGACTTTCTGCCCTAAGCGCTTCGATAAATTTGTTTTTGCACCGTCAGTGGGGGCTTCTGGGGGCCTCATCGTTATCTGGAATAGTGCTGTTTTTACTGGTACATCTTGGTTTGTGGATTCTTTTGCCATTGGGATTTCTTTCGTGGCCACGCAGTCACATGATTCGTGGAATCTAGTCAATGTTTATGGCCCCTGCTCTGGTCAGCGTAGACTGGACTTTACAAACTGGCTTTTTGAGCTTAATATCCCTGATGACGACAATTGGTTAATTCTGGGTGACTTTAACTTTATTCGTTCCACGAATAACAGAAACAAGGTAGGTGGCAATGCTGCGGACATGCTACTATTTAATGAGATAATCCGCGCACAATCACTAATGGAACTACCAGTTAAAGGCCGTGCATACACATGGAGTAACATGCAAGATGATCCTCTGCTCGAACAGTTAGATTGGTTCTTCACGTCGTCTGATTGGACCACCAAATACCCTAACACAATGGTCTTGCCCCTGGGGAAGCCAGTGTCTGATCACATTCCGTGCGTGGTCACGATTGAATCAAGCATCCCACGGTCCAGGCTTTTTAGGTTTGAGAAATTTTGGACAGCTCATGAGGGGTTCATGGAGGTTGTTGCTGGATCATGGTCTAAATCATGTCACGCACCCAATGCGGCAGCGCGAATTTGCAAAAAGCTTAAAATTCTGAGATATGATCTCAAGCGTTGGAGTAAGGGTGTCTCCAAACTTAAAGTTCTGATTAATATCAGTAATGAGGTTCTGGCAAAGATGGATGCACTTGAGGACAGACGACCCCTATATGTTCAGGAGTCAAACTTCAGGAAGATACTGAAAAACCATCTACAGACCTTGCTCAAAAACCAGAATGAGTACTGGCGAAAGAGGTGTACGATCAGGCACTTTCGTTTTGCCGATGAAAACACAAAGCTCTTTCAGTCTTTGGCCACAGAGAGGTACAGACACAACACTATTGCCATGCTCAGAGTTGGGGAGGTCGAAATACATGACCATGTTGGCAAGGAGGGGGTACTGTTCAATACATATAGGGACCGTTTGGGTTCTTCTAAACCTACCAACATGAAATTTGATCTTTCTAGGATCATCCGTAGGATTGATGGGTTGGATCAGCTGAGTGCGCCCTTCTCTAATGATGAAATAGATGCTGTTGTTAAGGAAATGCCGAATGACAGAGCACCTGGCCCGGATGGGTTTAATGGCTGTTTCCTTAAGAAGTGCTGGCAAATTATCAAGACAGATTTCTATGAGCTCTGTCACGCATTTCATGCAGGTGGTCTGGATATCACTAGCATAAGTGAGGGTTACATCACCTTGATTCCAAAAAATTTCTCTCCGGAGACGGCTAATGACTTCAGACCAATCACCTTACTGAACTGTTGTCTGAAAGTCATTACAAAGATCCTGGCGAACCGACTGCAGAAAGTGATTCTAAAAATTATTCACAGGAATCAGTATGGGTTTATCAAGGGTAGGACCATCCAGGATTGTCTCGCGTGGTCGTACGAGTACATTCATCAGTGCCACTCGTCTGGGAGAGAGATCATTTTGCTCAAACTAGACTTTGCTAAGGCCTTTGACACGATAGAGCATGCCCCCATGTTGGAAATGATGAAACATATGGGTTTTGATGATAGGTGGCTGAGCTGGATGGAACTGATTTTTGGCTCGGGAGTTTCGTCAGTCCTCTTGAATGGCGTTCCTGGCCGGAAATTCAAATGCAAATGTGGAGTACGCCAGGGTGACCCTCTCTCGCCACTAATCTTTGTTCTTGCAGCTGATCTGCTACAAGCTGCGATCAATGATGCTTATGCTCAGGGATTGCTAGAGCTTCCCATTCCACGTGAAAATGCAGGTGACTTCCCGGTGGTGCAGTATGCTGACGACACGATCTTGATTATGCAAGCTTGTCCTACACAGGCAATCCGCATGAAACTTATCTTGGAGGATTATGCGGCTTCGGTAGGGCTCAAAATTAACTTCCATAAATCGACCCTCATACCCATCAACGTTGACCACCAGCGTGCCGGGGGGTTGGCGGAAGTGTTTGGTTGCTCGGTTGGTTCCCTGCCGTTTACATATCTTGGTCTTCCCATGGGGACGACGAGGCCGACTGTTCTTGATCTCATGCCATTAGTTCATTCTGTTGAGAGGAAAACTTCCACTGCCCTATCACTGATGTCGTCGGGGGCCAAACTAACGTTGGTCAATTCGGTGGTCACCTCCATGTTGATATATGCAATGTGTACGATCAAGCTACACCCAAAAATAGTTGAACACCTGGACAAACTCCGCCGCTATTGTCTATGGGCAAAAAATTCTGATGATGGGATCAAATCAAACTCCCTTGCTGCATGGGAGCTTGTCTGTCGACCGAAACGGTGTGGTGGCCTTGGTGTTATTGATGTCAGAATACAAAATACCGCGCTTCTCCTAAAATACTTGTTCAAATTCTACAATCGTGAGGATGTACCCTGGGTTCAGCTGATCTGGGAGACGTACTACCCGAACAAGGTGCCACACACCACCGAGCCGGTGGGCTCCTTCTGGTGGAAAGATGTAATGCAGCTCAGTGGAATCTTCCGTGGGATCACCAGGGTCGTTCCCGGAGACGGTCTCACCTCACTATTCTGGAAGGATGTCTGGTTTGGAGACCCAGCCTCCACATTGATGGATACGCATCCGCGGGCATTCTCATATGCTCTGAATGAGGATGATTCTGTTGCCAAGATCCTCAGATCCACTGATCCTGCCGCGATCTTCAGCCTGCCTCTTTCGATCCAGGCCAGGGAAGAGATCAGAGAGATACAGCAAGGGTCCGCACACGTCGGTCTGGACAGTGGATCGGCTGATACTTGGGTCTGTGACATGGGACGATACTCGTCTAAGAAATACTATATCCACTGCTTCAGGCAGGTAATGGCTGATGAGGCCTTTGGATGGCTATGGAAATCCAAAAGCCCGATCAAGTTCAAGATGTTTGGGTGGCTGCTTATGGTAGATCGGTTGAACACCAGGAATATGCTGAAGCGGCGGCACTATAATGTGGATGGGGGCAACTATACTTGCATGCTCTGCCAAAACCCACCCGAGGAAACCGTGGAACATCTCTTCTTCACGTGCCCTTTTGCCCAACAATGCTGGAGTAAGATTGGTCTGACGTGGCCAGGGGGGACCAACAGGCTTGCCATCTTGCATGGTGGTAGAGATGACTGGCATCGGCCGTTATTCATGGACATCTTCTTGCTTGCTGCTTGGAGCCTGTGGATGGAAAGGAACAACCAACATTTCAGGGGGATCCCACATTCGTTCGGGGCATGGTTAGCTAGATTCAAACATCTGCTGGGTTTGGTGACTCACAACTGTCCTGAGAAGGTTCATCCTTTTCTCTCTGATTTCATTGTTAGTTTGGGCAACTAGCTTTTGTATCAATCATGGCCGGGGGGCCTAAGAACCCTGTGTAACACAAATGTAACTGTTCTGTTGTGAGTAATACAAAGTCAGTGGGAGCCTCTCCCACTGTCACTAATTCTTCAAAAAAAACATGCAACACTTCATTTATTAGGCTATAGACACATCTTGCCTTGATATGTGTGATGTTACTACTTTCCTCTCTTTCTTTCTTTATTGCTTGCCACATCATCTACTTTATCTAGACATGTGTGATGTTACTACCTATGTTACTCTCACTATGGGTAGTCTCATAATTTTCCTCGTCATCATCTGAGTCCTAGAAGATCTCACCCACATCATCATTAGGCATGCAGCCACCTTGATAGACAACGTGCACAGAAGCAGTAGAGGCGACTGGGGACGCACCAGATCGTGGGCACTCCGTACGTGCTTGTGTGCGTGCAGCATGCGTGCTTTTCCATTGGTGCTAGCTCTAAGGCCGAGGTTGCGGTCGTCTTCGTGTCTGACTAGTCGTTGAGCAACGATGACAAAGAGGTGATGCAAGAGATGCGCAGGCGCCGTTGTGTGCGAGCTTTGCCGTAGCACGATGAACCGGACGTCGCCCCAGATGGCGCATGCCTCCATGCAGCCGAGTGTGTGCGCATGCATGTGTTATTCACGTGCATTCTGCAGTCGAGTGTGGGTGCATGCATGTGTTTTGTACATGCGTTGTGTGCTCCATTCTGTGCGCGTATGTGCATGAGTTGGATCCGCATGAGTTAGTGTGTTGGCGTGTGTATATGCATGGCTGCATGCGTCCTGTACATGCATGGCTTCTTGCATGGTTATCGATATAAACTATAAAACATCTTCAACTTAGCATCCTGATGTATCGTCTCTAGTGGTTAGCGACGAGTTCATGTTCTTTTATTTGTTTATAGGTGGGCAGGTGGCAAAAACAGGGGAAAACACACAAGGTTCCTTGCTGACGCTCCACCGCGAGGTTCCTTGCTCCTTCTCGGTCATCGGGAATCTATGTTCTTCAACTCTTTTTTTACGTGAGCTTTGTTCATCCTTTTGCCAACACGCGAGACATCTAGCATCAAGATGCACGTGTCATGCAAGAAAATGGAGATAATCAGATAAGTAGTGCATAAGTGAGTCGTGCACTTCGATGGCACCTACTACGCAATATTTTTTTCTCCTCGATGGCATGTGAATAGTGCACGTACTCAATGACGGAGCACGGGATGGTAGCCATGACATGGTCAACTCTTTTTGGAGAGAGTACGTACTAAATAACTTTGATGTGTCCCGTCAACTCACAGAACTACGAGAAGCATGCTTACTACGCCTTCTTCCTCGCCAACGCGTGCGCGGTGGCTCGCAGCATGAGGAGAAAATTTTGCTCACAAGTGGTGGACGTGCAACAGTTCATTTGGTGTTAGATTGCCAGAAGTACTACTGTAGTACCATCATTATTGTTCTGTCAGGACCCCGACTCGATGCCACATCGATCTAGCTGGTAACACCTCATATCACTTTGCGGCCTCATGCACGGTATCCCCACGGGTGTCGTCTTACCTTTTCCCGGGACCGTTTGCGCCTTTTGGCTCACGTATATGATAGTGTCGCTAGCATCCACATGATAAAGAGCCCGGGCTGACATGACTAGTCGTAAACCCAAAGTGGCACAGACTTACAGGGACAGGCATCCATGACCCAGCTTCGAACGTGTCGGTCATCAGCAAGTGGGTCCGGGCTGTAGCACTGGGCTAGCAGGACTCCGGTAAACCGGGCTGTAGCGGGCTAACAGGACTCCGGTACTCAAAGCGTGACATTTCCCCGAAGGGACAGACACAGGAACGAAGAAGGACACATGCCGGCCAGCCTAAGTGTTCCAGAGCAGTAGCAAGCTACCATGGCTCAGCGGTAACACTAGGAGACATTTCCTGGTAAGAGAGGCTACTAAAGATAAACAACTAGATAGTCAGATCCCACACATACCAAGCATTTCAATCATACACACAATATGCTCGATATGTGCAAATACAACGAAGCATCACAACATGACTCTACGACACAAGTACTTTATTTAAGGCTCAGTGAGCCATACATAACATACACACAAAGATACGGGTCTCACGACCCAACATACAAGTCATACAATCATACAAGCCAACAGCGGAAGTAACTTGTCTGAGTACAGACAACTAGTAAAATAAAAGAGGCTTGGAAAGCCTGGCTATACTATGCGGTCCTTCACAAGCTCAGGGTCACCACCTGGGTCTTTTAGCCTACTCGTTGATGTCAACGTCTACATAGAACCCATCAGAAGGGGTTGCAGCGTCTTCTGTAAAAATGTAGATTATAGCAACATGAGTAGAAAGGTACTCAGCAAGACTTACATCAGATCCTACATACATGCATAGTATCAAGAAGGGTTGGTGGAGTTATTGCAGCAAGCCAGCTTTGACTCTTGGCTAGACTATCCTACGATACTCCAGTTTGAAATAGTTTTGCGCACACGAGTCCACTATTCACCACTTCAATACACTACCGAGGATCCACCTCCGTCTTCCTACGGAAGAGCCATCCTCGGCACTCACACTTATCTTGAGGCTTTTAGTAGTTTCCATTTACTTGTCTATGAACTGTATAGGCAACCAAGTAGTCCTTTACCGCGGACGCGGCTATTCGAATAGATCATGTTAACCCTGCAGGGGTGTACTTCTTCATACATGTTTCCACCACTTAGCGTCTGCACACGACATGTGCTCGGCAGACTTCAAGCGAAAGCCGACGTGGGTGTAGACCACGACCTACCTAAACACTTAAGCCTCTAGTCCAGGTTTATCGCCTATTCAGGTTCCACCCGCAGGGAGTCCGGCCGAGGTTTCCCATACGGCCCCGAACGATGTGAACAGGGTTCCCGAGATACCTAACGGGTATTCGGTACACCGTGCCACGTACCTACCGCATCACAGCCCACCCCTACGGTCAGCGCTGTCCACGGCCTCCAGTAGGCTACAAACACCAGAAACTACTTGCAACTCCTGGACAGAGAGCTAGGGTGAATAAGAAGTCGAGCGGGGTCATATTTCAGGGCCCAATGCATGGTAGTAGCTGATTCTTAAATCACACATACAGATCTCAGTGCTTAAGGTCGGCTTCAATGAAACAACCCACCATGTACTCCTACATGGCCTCTCATCGATACCTTTACCAAATCGTGTTCACCACACCACTCTCATTACCAACATTAACATTTCACTCTAGCCCATCACCCAGATGAACCAGACCTAACACGACTCTAAGCATAGCAGGCATAGCAAGGTAGGAACAACATATACATATGGCTCAAACAACTCCTACACATGCTAGTGGGTTTCATCTAGTTACTGTGGCAATGACAGGTCATGCAGAGGAAATGGGTTCAACTACCGTAGCACACAGCAGTTTGAATCGCGTTGTCTTAATGCAGTAAAAGAGAGCAGGAGCGAGAACATGGGATTGTATCGATATGATCAAATGGTTGGTTGCTTGCCTGATGGTTCGTTGCACGGATACGATTCTTCGTTAGGGTAATCACGGTACTCCTCGGGGACAGATCCTGTCGCAAAGGGTAACGATACACAGGCATCACCAAACAATGTGCAACAATATGATGCATGCATGAAACATGGCAATATGAGTGTGTTGGGCTAATGCAACTAAAACCAGATGTGTTTGAGCAAATTTGAATCAAAGATTCAAATTCCAAATTCAAATATGGCCTTTTAAAGTGCCTTTTCTTGTTCTGATTAAAACATCAAGTTAACTTGTTTGATCATGCATGAAAATAGTACAGATGGATAGATTGGATTTTTCTGATCATTTTTCATGTATTATTTGTCCAATTTGGAGTTACAGAATAAAAGTTATGAATTTTTGAAGTTTAAATAATATTCTGGAATTTCCTGATTTAATTTAAATCCAGAAATTCAATTACTGCGTCAGCCTGACATCATAGTGACATCAGCAGGTTAACAGGGCTGGCTCGGGTCAAACCTGACGTGTGGGGTCCACACGTCAGTGTCACAGGGGCTAATCCCGCGTTGACCCCGGGCTGGTTAGCTTTGACTAAGCCCTGGGGCCCACTTGTCAGCGTCAGTAGGTGGTGGATTAGTGGTTAATCAACTAGGCCACGTCAGCTCGCCAGAGTTCTGGCCGGCGGCGACCAACAGTGCGGCGGCGATAGTGGTTTTGGTCGTTTCGGCCACCAAATGGAACGCGGCGACCACCGGAGTGAAGCTGAGGATGACCCGCGGCTCTTGGCGGAGTCCGTTGGGGTCGGGGTGGCCGGAGTCGACGGCGGCGAGCTCGGTTGCGGCCGCCGGGGTTCGGTCGTGCACGGGAGTGGTGCTGGAGCTCGAAGTCGAGCAGAGTGAGGCGCTAGGGATGCTCTACTGGTTCTTGCGAACGTGTTGGACTCGCCGGGGTGACCAAATGGTCACCGGAGCTGCGTCGACGGCGAGCTCGGCGACGGCGGAGGTTCGGCCATGGTGGAGATGCAGCTACGGTGAGGGAACAAGGGGAAGGAGAGGGGGAAACGACTCGGGGGCTCACCGCGGTTGCAGTGGGCGTCGAAGCGGGCTCGGGGACGCGTCGGAGACGACGAATTTGACGGCGACGGTGGTCGGAGTCCGAAGAGGGGAACGGCGACGTGCCGGCGATGCAGGGCTTCCGGGGACTCGTGGAGCGGTGGGGAGGAAGAGGGAGTCGAGGCGGAGCTTCTGAGCTACTCGGGGGAGCGAGGGGTGGCCGGAGGCGGTGGCTAAGGCGAACGGCGGCGACGGTGTGCTTCGGCCGAGAGCGAGAGAGAGCGAGGGAGAAGCCGGGGGAGAGTGAGAGCGAGCAGGGGGGATCGGGACGGGCTGCGGACGTCGTCCACGCGGCCAGGAGAGCGTCGGCAAGCAGGAGGTGGCCGCACGGCCGTGCGCGCGCGAGCACGCAGGAGCTTCGGGGCGTGGGGAGGAAGACGACGGGGAGCTACAGTGCTGGGCTGGCTAGCTGGGCCGGCCAGCTGGCTGGGCCGCACAGGTAAGTCTTCCCTCTCTTTTCTGTTTTTTGTTTTATTTAATATTTCTGCAACTTTGTTGAATTAAATAAAATATCTAGTCAACTCCAAAAATCACCAAACTACTCCTGGTCCATAGCTGGAATATTTCCAACATGAAACATTTTAGTTTGGAGATATTTGAGCATTTAAATATTTTATATTATTTTAAATGCCCAAATTCAAATATCTATGATTTAATTCAAAAACCCTAAGATGGCCTAGAAAAATGTGCACCACTTTTGTCAGAGGTTCTGAACCAAGGCTAAAATGATGGACATTTTAGAAGGGCATTTCAGGTTCATTGAAAAATTATTTTAGTAACCCTAGTTGGTTTCAGAGGGGACTGGGGGTTCTGTCATCCCCATTTCAAGTTTCTGATGAAAAGTAAACATGATGCAACACTCTAATGCATGACTAGCTAGGGTGTGACAACTCACCCCCACTCAAAAGAATCTCGTCCCGAGATTTGGGTTCCTCCGAGAAGAAGGCGGGATATTCAAGTCGAAGACGATCCTCCCTTTCCCAAGTTGCTTCATCTTCAGAATGGTGCGACCATTGAACCTTGAGAAACTTGATATTATGACATCGCGTGGTACGTTCGGCTTGATCGAGGATACGAATGGGGTACTCTCGATATGTAAGATTATCTTGGAGATCAAGCGTTTCGTGGTCCACTTCACGGATAGGATCCGAGAAGCAACGCCTGAGTTGAGAAACGTGGAAGACATCGTGAACTCTGGAGAGGTGCGGAGGTAGTTCCAATTGGTAGGCAACTTCTCCTCGTTTGGCAAGAATGCGAAAAGGTCCAATGTAACGAGGAGCCAATTTGCCTTTGATACCGAAACGTTGGGTTCCCTTCAGAGGGGTGACCCGAAGATAAGCCTTCTCGTCAACCGCGAAAGTCATAGCCTTATGTTTTCGGTCATATTGACTCTTTTGACGGGATTGGGCTGTTTTCAACTTTTCACGAACGATACGAACTTGTTCTTCTGCTTCCTGAATCATATCCGGGCCAAAGAATTGTCTTTCCCCGGTCTCTGACCAGTTAAGGGGTGTTCGACATCGTCGTCCATAGAGAACTTCAAAAGGGGCTTTACCCAAGCTAGATTGATAGCTGTTGTTGTAAGCGAATTCGGCAAATGGAAGGCACTTCTCCCAGTCCATTCCGAATGACATTACAGAGGCTCGAAGCATGTCTTCTAGAATCTGATTGACGCGTTCCACTTGACCACTTGACTGAGGGTGGAAAGCGGTGCTAAAGGAGAGACGGGTTCCCATAGCATTTTGGAAACTTTCCCAAAATCGAGAGGTGAAAAGACTTCCTCGATCCGAATTGATTTCCAAAGGAACACCATGAAGGGACACTATTCGGGAGATGTATAAGTCTGCCAGCTGGCTAGCGGTTATACTCTCACGAACAGGTAAGAAATGAGCTACTTTGGAAAGACGATCGACCACGACGAAGATAGCATTATTCCCTCTTTTGGTCCTGGGAAAGCCGGTAATGAAATCCATACCAATTTTATCCCATTTCCATTCAGGAATAGCTAAGGGTTGAAGGGTGCCAGCAGGTCGTTGATGCTCTGCTTTTACACGACGGCAGACGTCGCAATTGGCAATATACTGAGCAATTTCTCTCTTCATCCTAGTCCACCAGAACCTCTGGCGTAGGTCCTGATACATTTTAGTACTACCGGGATGAATGGTGAGAGGAGATTCATGGGCCTCCTTAAGGATCAACTGCCGTAGATGCTGGTTCTTGGGAACCACTAGACGGTTCTCAAAATACACAACACCATGATCATTAGTGGAGAAGCAACTAGCACCTCCGCTAGCAATGTTCTCTTTGATTTTAGAGATTCCCTTATCTTGCTTTTGGGCAGCGATGATTTGATCCGTAAGTGTAGGTTTTGCCACCAAGGTGGAAAGAAAACCTTGAGGTACAATGTGAAGGTTAAGCTTCCGAAATTCCTCATGGAGAAGCGGTTGACTTTGTTGTAACATCAGGTTGTTACAATAAGATTTACGACTTAGCGCATCAGCCATGACGTTGGCTTTCCCTGGGGTATAGGTTATTCCTAAGTCGAAGTCTGTGATCAATTCAACCCAACGTCTTTGCCTGAGATTCAGATCCGGTTGGGTGAAGATGTACTTCAGGCTTTGGTGATCAGTGAATATTTCGCAACGATTACCGAGGAGGTAATGTCGCCAGGTCTTAAGTGCATAGACTACGGCTGCAAGTTCTAGATCATGGGTAGGATAATTCTCCTCATGTGGGTGCAATTGCCGTGAAGCGTAGGCAATTACGTGTCGATCTTGCATGAGAATGCAACCTAGTCCTTGTCGCGAGGCGTCGCAGTAGATAACAAAATCTTTGGAGAAGTCTGGCGGTACCAGCACGGGAGCAGAAGTCAGGCGTCTTTTCAGTTCCTGAAAGCTGTGCTCACATTGTGGAGTCCATTCAAACTTCTTATCTTTCTTGAGGAGTTCGGTTAGGGGTTTAGCAACTTTGGAGAAGTTCTCGACAAAGCGACGGCAATAGCTCGCTAAGCCTAGAAAACTCCGAACTTGCTTGACAGATTCGGGTGGAGTCCAGTCAAGGACGGCTTGAACTCGCTCAGGGTTAACAGCGATACCTTTACCAGATATTACATGACCCAGATAGGTCACTTCTGGCAACCAGAATTCACATTTTGAAAATTTGGCATAAAGGCGATGCTCTCGAAGTTTCTGCAACACTAGCCTTAGATGTTCGGCGTGTTCTTCCTCGTTCTTGGAGTAGATGAGTATATCATCGAGATAAACTACGACGAATTTATCCAAATACTCCATGAAGATTGAGTTCATTAACCGAGAAAAGGTGGCTGGAGCGTTGGTTAAAACGAAGGACATGACGGTGTACTCGTATTGGCCATATCGAGTAACAAAGGCCGTTTTAGGAATGTCCCCGTTCCTGATTTTGATTTGATGGTATCCCAACCTCAGATCCATCTTGGAGAAGACTGAGGATCCAGCGAGCTGATCATACAGATCGTTGATCCTGGGAAGTGGATATTTGTTCTTGATTGTGACCAAATTGACAGGTCGGTAATCTACAACCATGCGGTCCGTACCATCCTTCTTCTTGACGAATAGGACGGGGCAGGCCCACGGAGATGAACTAGGGCGGATGAAACCCTTTTTTAAGGATTCATCGAGTTGTTTCTTAAGCTCGGCTAGTTCTAATGGTGCCATCTTATAAGGTCTTCTAGCTATCGGAACGGTTCCTGGAATGAGGTCAATTACGAACTCAACATCCCGGTCAGGTGGAACACCTAGCAATTCCTCTGGAAAGACATCCAGAAAGTCACGGACTACCGGAACGTCCTTAAGGTCTGGCAAAGGGTTGGCGTTAAGAGAATATAATTGTCGCTTGGCTATTCGAGTCAAAACATTGACTATCTTCCCCGAAGGATGGGTGAGTTGAACAGTCCTAGAAAAGCAATCGATTTGGGCATGATGGGCTGACATCCAGTCCATACCCAAAATGATATTAATATCTGAAGATTTAAGGGCTATCAAAGATGCAAGAAAAACAAGTCTGTCGACTTGGATTTCATTTCCATGGCTTACTCTAGAAGTTTGCCATTTGGATCCCGGAGTTTGAATTACCATAGAGGATGGCAAGTCACAGAATGCAACGTTATGCAAACGAGCATAATTTTCAGATATAAAAGAATGAGAGGCTCCTGTATCGAAAAGAACAGATGCCGGGTGGCAATTAACAAGAAGCGTACCGAGAACGACGTTGGGATCTTCTTGAGCTTCTTCGGCAGAGACACAGTTGACATGGCCACGTGAAGCGGTGACCGGTTTGGCATGAAACACTTTTCCTGTCGGCTTGCCACGGCCAACAGCTTTAGCAGATTGATTGGGGTTGGTCTGGGGGCACTCCCGCATATAATGACCAGATTCCCCACACTTGAAACAAGTCACGGAACTGGTACGTGGAGGAGCATTATTGGTTGGACCCCCATAGGGCTTGGCCGGTGCAGACTGTTGAACAGGGCGAGGCGCCTGGAAAGATGGCCTCGGTGTGAACCTGGGTGGCAGGGCGGTGTTGGGTACCCACACGCGGCGCTTCTGAGGACCAGCACCGGATGAAGAACCCATGTCACGTCCATGCCTGCGTGTTGCGTCGTAGTCAGTCTGACCAGTTTCAGCACTGATGGCTTTGTTGACAAGTTTCGAAAAGGATGTGCACTCATGCAGACGGAGGTCGCGGCGAAGCTCAGGACTAAGGCCCTTGCGGAACCTTGCTTGCTTCTTGGCATCAGTAGAAACTTCCTCGGTTGCATATCGTGCAAGATTACCAAACTCCCTGATATAAACATCCACAGAAAGTCGGCCTTGGGTGAAATTGCAAAATTCTTCATGCTTACGGTCCATGAGACCCTCCGGAATGTGATGCTCACGGAAAGCGTCGCTGAATTCAGCCCAAGTTGTGACATGGCCTGCGGGGCGCATAGCTCCATAATTCTCCCACCATAGACTGGCGGGGCCTTCAAGATGATATGCAGCAAAGGTGACCTTGTCAGCCTCCGCTACCAGCGCGGAACGCAGTTTGTGAGAGATACTGCGAAGCCAGTCATCAGCGTCGAGAGGTTCGACGGAATGGTGGAACGTGGGTGGATGCAATTTGATAAAATCACTGAGTGACACCACGTTAGACCTCTGATGGTGTGCTGTATTCTGTTCTGTACGCTCCAACAAACGGTTTGTCTCCCGCTTGTTCCTTTCAGCTTCCATCATAACCTCGGCTAGTGAAGGAGGATGAGGCATATTTTCATTCCTGGCTTCACTGCCTTCGGCCTGCTCTTGGGAAGCAGGGTTAGCGCGTGTGTTGACCATCCTAGGTAAAC
The DNA here is from genome assembly GCF_018294505.1 of Triticum aestivum. Classification (NCBI taxonomy): domain Eukaryota; kingdom Viridiplantae; phylum Streptophyta; class Magnoliopsida; order Poales; family Poaceae; genus Triticum; species Triticum aestivum. The sequence goes on along the minus strand of NC_057804.1, from coordinate 389,447,170 downwards.
AAGACAATGATTTAGTCAGAATGATAAAATTCCGACATAGGATACAGAATGTAAGGAATAACTCGAAATGCAAGATGATCATCCGTATGACATGGTAGATACAGAAAACTGCTTCTTTATTCCATCGTCATACACACCATACAGGTTTAGTACAAGACCAAGCAAAGTACTAACAAGGTGAAAGGAGGATTACATCTCATCGGAGGCATCTCAAGCTCCTATACATTATTTTTCTACATCTCCGGAAAGAGTACAAACTAGGTCATATCCCACGAGACACGCAGGACAACAGACGACACAGCTAGTGCGAACTAGTGATACTACTACTAACTCAGACCGATCCATAGTAGTCCTCGTAGAAGTCACCTCCATAGCCTGGAAGCTCAACATGTTCATCCGGAAACAGACGATCTCGCGGAGCTTGTGGTCCATAGGGGCTAGGATGAGGTCGTGGACCAACAAACGGTGGCCTGCGGGGACCGCGAGGTGGGGTGATGCCTCCTACATCACGCCAAACCATCACGTCTGGCAGAGCAGATCTCACAGGATAGAGATCGCGCATATCTGAAAATCCAGCTTGCACCGCCGGTGCGAACCGAGTCAAAGTGGCCCAGTGGTCGGCACGGGTATTGAAGAGCTCTAACCTTAAGGCCCGATTTTCACGGTCCTTATCCTCGAGCATTTCAGCAGTGGTGCGAGTCCGTGAATCCTCCTGAGTGGAGTCAGCGTAGATAGCCTGGAGATACCCTTGTGCTCCCGGAAGTGATCCTGGCATATACCGGAAATCAGAGTCCCGAAATAACCCAGATCTGACTCGCATAATGGTCATCATAGAGTAGGCGGCATCCTGCACAGCCATCTCGATAGTAACCCCGAGTCCATAGGAGCAGTGAAGAGGCTCAGTGGATCCAGGATAAGATGGAAATATCCTGACAGTGCAGAGATACTGGCTTTGATTAAAGTCTCGGAATTGCTGTTCGACCGTTTACTCAGGATACCAGCGGTATCCAGCCTCAGTCATTACCCTAACCAACTTGGCAGTATGGCCGGGTACATCTAGGCATCGGGTCAGGCGAACCACTTGATTGAGGTCGCGAGTGGCCATCTGAAAGCACAATTATAATGCAAAGGCATTAGAATTTCTAGCAAAATTTCGGCAGCATAACAGCTGTAAATGCTCAAAAAGGATATTGAGACATTTGACAAAGGATTTCGTACACACTCAACATCATCATATCAAGTTCTGAATCCATTCTAACAACATAATGTGGTAGTAGAACTGAACTAGGCTGATAACCATCAAACTTATAAGGTACTACTGATTAGTAACACGTGATCCTGATAGAGAGAACAGATCCTAATTCCTTAACCCCCGGTGGAAGAATGGACTGACTCAGATCAGAATGTCATAAGGTATAAGGAGTAAAAAGAGCCTTACGTTCCATCCCACAAACAATTCCCCTACATATAACTAAAGAATTTCTAGACTCAACATCGACCAGTTTGGCTTGGAGAACCTACAGGCAGTCCGGCTCTGATGCCAACGCTGTCAGGACCCCGACTCGATGCCACATCGATCTAGCTGGTAACACCTCATATCACTTTGCGGCCTCACGCACGGTATCCCCACGGGTGTCGTCTTACCTTTTCCCGGGACCGTTTGCGCCTTTTGGCTCACGTATATGATAGTGTCGCTAGCATCCACATGATAAAGAGCCCGGGCTGACATGACTAGTCGTAAACCCAAAGTGGCACAGACTTACAGGGACAGGCATCCATGACCCAGCTTCGAACATGTCGGTCATCAGCAAGTGGGTCCGGGCTGTAGCACTGGGCTAGCAGGACTCCGGTAAACCGGGCTGTAGCGGGCTAACAGGACTCCGGTACTCAAAGCGTGACATTTCCCCGAAGGGACAGACACAGGAACGAAGAAGGACACATGCCGGCCAGCCAAAGTGTTCCAGAGCAGTAGCAAGCTACCATGGCTCAGCGGTAACACTAGGAGACATTTCCCGGTAAGAGAGGCTACTAAAGATAAACAACTAGATAGTCAGATCCCACACATACCAAGCATTTCAATCATACACACAATATGCTCGATATGTGCAAATACAACGAAGCATCACAACATGACTCTACGACACAAGTACTTTATTTAAGGCTCAGTGAGCCATACATAACATACACACAAAGATACGGGTCTCACGACCCAACATACAAGTCATACAATCATACAAGCCAACAGCGGAAGTAACTTGTCTGAGTACAGACAACTAGTAAAATAAAAGAGGCTTGGAAAGCCTGGCTATACTATGTGGTCCTTCACAAGCTCAGGGTCACCACCTGGGTCTTTTAGCCTACTCGTTGATGTCAACGTCTACATAGAACCCATCAGAAGGGGTTGCAGCGTCTTCTGTATAAATGTAGATTATAGCAACATGAGTACAAAGGTACTCAGCAAGACTTACATCAGATCCTACATACATGCATAGTATCAAGAAGGGTTGGTGGAGTTATTGCAGCAAGCCAGCTTTGACTCTTGGCTAGACTATCCTACGATACTCCAGTTTGAAATAGTTTTGCGCACACGAGTCCACTATTCACCACTTCAATACACTACCGAGGATCCACCTCCGTCTTCCTACGGAAGAGCCATCCTCGGCACTCACACTTATCTTGAGGCTTTTAGTAGTTTCCATTTACTTGTCTATGAACTGTATAGGCAACCAAGTAGTCCTTTACCGCGGACGCGGCTATTCGAATAGATCATGTTAACCCTGCAGGGGTGTACTTCTTCATACATGTTTCCACCACTTAGCGTCTGCACACGACATGTGCTCGGCAGACTTCAAGCGAAAGCCGACGTGGGTGTAGACCACGACCTACCTAAACACTTAAGCCTCTAGTCCAGGTTTATCGCCTATTCAGGTTCCATCCGCAGGGAGTCCGGCCGAGGTTTCCCATACGGCCCTGAACGATGTGAACAGGGTTCCCGAGATACCTAACGGGTATTCGGTACACCGTGCCACGTACCTACCGCATCACAGCCCACCCCTACGGTCAGCGCTGTCCACGGCCTCCAGTAGGCTACAAACACCAGAAACTACTTGCAACTCCTGGACAGAGAGCTAGGGTGAATAAGAAGTCGAGCGGGGTCATATTTCAGGGCCCAATGCATGGTAGTAGCTGATTCTTAAATCACACATACAGATCTCAGTGCTTAAGGTCGGCTTCAATGAAACAACCCACCATGTACTCCTACATGGCCTCTCATCGATACCTTTACCAAATCGTGTTCACCACACCACTCTCATTACTGACATTAACATTTCACTCTAGCCCATCACCCAGATGAACCAGACCTGACACGACTCTAAGCATAGCAGGCATAGCAAGGTAGGAACAACACATACATATGGCTCAATCAACTCCTACACATGCTAGTGGGTTTCATCTAGTTACTGTGGCAATGACAGGTCATGCAGAGGAAATGGGTTCAACTACCGTAGCCCACAGCAGTTTGAATCGCGTTGTCTTAATGCAGTAAAAGAGAGCAGGAGCGAGAACATGGGATTGTATCGATATGATCAAATGGTTGGTTGCTTGCCTGATGGTTCGTTGCACGGATACGATTCTTCGTTAGGGTAATCACGGTACTCCTCGGGGACAGATCCTGTCGCAAAGGGTAACGATACACAGGCATCACCAAACAATGTGCAACAATATGATGCATGCATGAAACATGGCAATATGAGTGTGTTGGGCTAATGCAACTAAAACCAGATGTGTTTGAGCAAATTTGAATCAAAGATTCAAATTCCAAATTCAAATATGGCCTTTTAAAGTGCCTTTTCTTGTTCTGATTAAAACATCAAGTTAACTTGTTTGATCATGCATGAAAATAGTACAGATGGATAGATTGGATTTTTCTGATCATTTTTCATATATTATTTGTCCAATTTGGAGTTACAGAATAAAAGTTATGAGTTTTTGAAGTTTAAATAATATTTTGGAATTTCCTGATTTAATTTAAATCCAGAAATTCAATTACTGCGTCAGCCTGACATCATAGTGACATCAGCAGGTCAACAGGGCTGGCTCGGGTCAAACCTGACGTGTGGGGTCCACACGTCAGTGTCACAGGGGCTAATCCCGCGTTGACCCCGGGCTGGTTAGCTTTGACTAAGCCCTGGGGCCCACTTGTCAGCGTCAGTAGGTGGTGGATTAGTGGTTAATCAACTAGGCCACGTCAGCTCGCCGGAGTTCTGGCCGGCGGCGACCAACAGTGCGGCGGCGATAGTGGTTTTGGTCGTTTCGGCCACCAAATGGAACGCGGCGACCACCGGAGTGAAGCTGAGGATGACCCGCGGCTCTTGGCGGAGTCCGTTGGGGTCGGGGTGGCCGGAGTCGACGGCGGCGAGCTCGGTTGCGGCCGCCGGGGTTCGGTCGTGCACGGGAGTGGTGCTGGAGCTCGAAGTCGAGCAGAGTGAGGCGCTAGGGATGCTCTACTGGTTCTTGCGAACGTGTTGGACTCGCCGGGGTGACCAAATGGTCACCGGAGCTGCGTCGATGGCGAGCTCGGCGACGGCCGAGGTTCGGCCGTGGTGGAGATGCAGCTACGGTGAGGGAACGAGGGGAAGGAGAGGGGGAAACGACTCGGGGGCTCACCGCGGTTGCAGTAGGCGTCGAAGCGGGCTCGGGGACGCGTCGGAGACGACGAATTTGACGGCGACGGTGGTCGGAGTCCGAAGAGGGGAACGGCGACGTGCCGGCGATGCAGGGCTTCCGGGGACTCGTGGAGCGGTGGGGAGGAAGAGGGAGTCGAGGCGGAGCTTCTGAGCTACTCGGGGGAGCGAGGGGTGGCCGGAGGCGGTGGCTAAGGCGAACGGCGGCGACGGTGTGCTTCGGCCGAGAGCGAGAGAGAGCGAGGGAGAAGCCGGGGGAGAGTGAGAGCGAGCAGGGGGGATCGGGACGGGCTGCGGACGTCGTCCACGCGGCCAGGAGGGCGTCGGCAAGCAGGAGGTGGCCGCGCGGCCGTGCGCGCGCGAGCACGCAGCAGCTTCGGGGCGTGGGGAGGAAGACGACGGGGAGCTACAGTGCTGGGCTGGCTAGCTGGGCCGGCCAGCTGGCTGGGCCGCACAGGTAAGTCTTCCCTCTCTTTTCTGTTTTCTGTTTTATTTAATATTTCTGCAACTTTGTTGAATTAAATAAAATATCTAGTCAACTCCAAAAATCACCAAACTACTCCTGGTCCATAGCTGGAATATTTCCAACATGAAACATTTTAGTTTGGAGATATTTGAGCATTTAAATATTTTATATTATTTTAAATGCCCAAATTCAAATATCTATGATTTAATTCAAAAACCCTAAGATGGCCTAGAAAAATGTGCACCACTTTTGTCAGAGGTTCTGAACCAAGGCTAAAATGATGGACATTTTAGAAGGGCATTTCAGGTTCATTGAAAAATTATTTTAGTAACCCTAGTTGGTTTCAGAGGGGACTGGGGGTTCTGTCATCCCCATTTCAAGTTTCTGATGAAAAGTAAACATGATGCAACACTCTAATGCATGACTAGCTAGGGTGTGACATGTTCAACTTCCAGAAGAGGCGAAGAGCCAAGCGCGAGGTCACCTACTAACCTTAGGCTAGGCATAGTGGGAGTAACATAAGTAGGGGTACCTCCTTTTTTTATTCTAGAAACAACCACACATGAATATTGGACGGTAGCAGCACAACAACTGAATCAAAAATTGAAACCAACCAATGAACTACTACTACTGGTGAGCGTTTGCTAGTACGTATCATGTACTCCATCTGTCCATGGCCCTGTTTGGATACTCTAACTCAGTTAGAGGTTAGAGTTAGATTCTAACCCTGAACTAATCCTGAACTAACTCTAGCCAAAGAGGTGTTTGGATGGCAGGGTTAGATGGAGCGTGAATATGGCGAGGCGCCTTCACAGGCGGTGTGAGAGGGAGGGAGGGAGAGGACGAGAAGCTTCGAGGAAGTGGGGAGGGATCTGCTGCGGAGAGAGCGAGAGAAAAATGTATTTTTTAGTGATCCCGAGAAGAACTAACCCAAATAAGCACCTCTTGGGTGGGTTAGATTTTTCGGATGGGTTAGATGCATCTAACCCAAACTAACCCTCATGTTTGGATATTTTTGGGTTAGTTGAGTCCAAACTAACCCAAACTAACTCTAACCCATGGATCCAAACAAGGCCCATGTATATAGGGCTTAATGTGTTTTCCAAGACTAACTTTGGCCCCGTTTGGATCCATGCATTAGAGTTAGTTTGAGCTAGTTGGGTCTCAAATATCCCAAAGTATCCAAGCATGAGGGTTAAATTGGAGCAAGTTGCACTGAACCCACCAAAAAAAACTATGCCACCCAAGAGATGCTAATTTGATTTAGTTCTCATTGGGCCCACTAAAAAAACACTTTTCTCTCTCCATCATGTGCATTTATTGTCAATCTAACCCTGTCACCCAAACACCTCTTTAGCTACAGTTAGTTCAGGGTTAGTCATGAGTTAGTCTAACCTCTAGCTAAGTTAGAGTATCCAAACAGGAGCAGTATAGGACATGCAAGTTGCTCAAAGTATACAGTCAAATTCGTACGTGAAAGGATCTTTTTGTTTAAACGGAACGTGAAAGGATCTTCGAATGATATAATTTTCAAATTATATAAAATCTTATCAATAGTCAAAGGCATCCTCGAAGAATACATTAGGCCCTATATAAAATCTTATCAATAGTCAAAACCAAGTGTTATAAACGAGAAACTGGACCCACTCACGGCACGACACGCCTGTCTCATTTGGTTCGTCGGTCAAAGTGCTTCCCCTTCTTGGCATAACAATAGAGTACAATATTTTTTAGAATGCTCTTGGAATGTCGCTAACATGTGATGAGTTAACCAACCTCAATAGACGACAAAAACGCCAGCCCGCCGCACTTTGAGAGAGACGAGGAGCGAGAAGCAATACGGGCTGCTGGATTACTAGAGCTAGGTGTCGCACGGAAGCCAAGAAATATGGTGATAGCATGGGGTAGCCATGTAGTATGATGTAACTACACTGGGCTACCATGTTTCGTACTCTTCCAGTCCACTATGGAGATGATTGGTTGATTTTATATCGCTGAATAATATAAAATATTATGAGTGCAGACGCTCGGCCACGAGGTTCCTTGCTCCTTCTTAGTCGTTGGGAATCTATGTTCTTCCACTCTTTTTTTTGACGTGAGTTTTGTCCATCCTCTTGCCAACACGCGAGACAGCTAGCATCAAGGTGCACGTGTCATGCAAGAAAATGGAGATAATCAGATAAGTGTGTAAGTGAGTCGTGCACTTCGATGGCACCTACCATGCAATATTTTTTCTCCTCGATGGCACGTGAATAGTGCACGTACTCAACGACGGAGCACGGGATGGCAGCCATGACATGGTCAGCCCTTTTTTGGAGAGAGTACGTACTAAATAACCTTGATATGTCTCGTCAACTCGCAGAACAACGAGAAGCTTGCTTACTACGCATTCTCCCTCGCCAACGCGTGCACGGTGGCTCACAACAAGAGGAGAAACTTTTGCTTACAAGCGGTGGACGTGCAACAGTTCATAGTGGGAGTAACATAGGTAGTAACATAGCGCAGTCCAAGACAATTTTGCTTATGTGGCATGTATTTAATGAGGAGAGATGTGTTTAGAGTAACATAATATAATACTGTAACATAACGCTTTCCAAGAGAGGATGAGTCTACAAGGTAATAAATGAAGCTAACGCGTCAAGTCGAACTTTGGTCCGTCCAGGCATGGTACCCGACCCTCCTTCGAGTAAACAACCGCTACACGCGTCAAATTATCACGTGGGCTTCCTTTTCGTGCAAAATGATGGTTTGTGCAAAATAGAGGCAATGTGTTGATGACTAAAAAAACGTAACATATGCAATGTGTGTGAAATGGAGTCATGGATGTGAGATATTGATAGAATTGAAAACAGAGATGAAGTGTGTGGCTGCGCGATCCATAAAGAGTGCCATCGAATTTGTGTTTGCCCATGTCAAAAATACAGGGCGGCTGGCCTACTGGAACTCGAGAGGGCAGAGGTGCAGTTTTTCTCTGTGGCATGTATACCTACCTACAACGTTCGACTATCGGTGTGTGTGTGGTGGAGGGAGGGGGCAGAGACCGATCGACTAGTATATGTATGGGGAAGGAGAGAGACCTAGCTATGTATTGAGGGCGATCGATCGGCATCCATGGATATGTGTAGCAGAGGAATAAGGTTGGGAGAAAGACAAAGGTAGAGTGTTAGAGGGTTGGTGGTGGAGTGGTGTCTCACAAATGGTGCGAGAGGCACGCTAGACAAACGGAGGGTACGAGTGCAATATCAATAAGAGAGGGCGGGGGATGACTGTCTGTCTATGCACGTGCGTGTGATAGACGGGTTGGGAGGTATGCAAGGATGATGAGGGGAGACAATATGGTTGTGGTAAGCATACGTAACTACATAGGAAGATCAACTGTCGTGTGTCCGAGAAAGGGAGAGACATAACTAGTGAGGTAAGTGTATTGGTGCGTGGGGAAAACGAATTATAGTCGACCTGGCTATATGTAGGGAGATCGGTACATATACATGAATGCATGTGTTAGAAGCAAATAAGGTCCGGAGAGACAGACATGCGAAGAGAGGTGCAGCTAGGAGGTGGTGCGAGAGGCCTACCATGTTGAGGGGGGAGGAGTGTGCGAGTATGAGATCAATGAAAAGAGGGGCGGGAGTGTGCACCTGCGTGGAACCGTATTGGACATAGGGGGGCATGGATGGTGAGAAGAGAAGAGGGAAAGTATATATGTATTTGTGGTAGGCACACTTGGCTAGAGAGGTATATCGACCGGTGTGTGCCGGAAAGAAGGAGCTGGGGGGCCTACACACACCGCGGGTGAACAACCTAAAGAGAAATAACAAACTTGCGTGATGGAGGGGGCGCTAAGGGAGGGTAAGAGGGGGTCGGGCGTGTGCATGCACTATAGAAAGTTAGCGCTAGCTAGCTACAAATAGAAGAGGATCGTAAAGGTGTAAAAGACGAACAAAGATCATAATTCATTATAAAAAAGTGGATACGGATACTTGAAGAAGATATCATAATGTAGAACATTGATTATAATTTGGGCTAATGTGTGGCTTTTGCAGCTCAGGGCAAAATACTTGTCATAATGTAGGGGGCGGGGCACTATACTTTGTGTGATAAACACGGTATACGTATGGAACATGGTTTAGATTATGATATATAGTTAGTACATCAAATTTACTATTATTTGGAATCAACATCAAGTGTATTCAAAAAATAGAATTCGAGTTCATATAGTACACACAGTTCATATCTATCTATATAGTAATCATGTGGTGTGTTATTAAGGTAATACACGAATGATGGTTGAAGTTGGCAACAATCATGATTGTAGATTCTTATTGAAATAGAGAAACGAATTCAAATTCAGTTCGAATTGCAGCGGTAGTATAGACATTTGGAATGCACTAAAATGTTGGTATGAGTAGGTTACATGCATTATACAGCCAGCGAAAAATTTAATGGGACATAACATGGATTCATACTCCCTCCTTCCATCTATATAGGGCCTTATGTGTTTTTAAGACCGCCTTTGACTATTGACAAGATTAATAGTACATGACATGCACAATGTGAAAATTATATCATTGAAAGCACCTTTCACACACGAATTTAACAGTGTGCTTTGTGTAAGTTGCATGTCATATATTATTGCTCTAATATTTGGTCAAAGTTAGCCTCGAAAAATGCATTAGGCCCTATATAGATGGAAGGAGGGAGTAGCTTTTAATATCATTTGTATAGTAAAACGAGACAAGACTTTCTCTTTGTGTGGTGTGAATAGTTTTTTTTATTGAGGGAAATGCGAATTGATTTGGTACGTACAAGTACAATATTACACGTTAGGCTTGTCCCTAAAATTCAACCTGCGCCTTGTTATATCCCGAAAATTCAGATATCGTGCTCCCAAAACTGGCGCCTTCACAACCCGCACCTTGCTATCCCGAAATTACAACACATGCGAAAACTCCCTCCAGCTGCCAAATCCCGACAAGCAAAATCCCCCTTCTAACCCTGAGCCGAAAGTGCCGCTAGTTCAAATCGGTGGGGGTACTTTTGTAACACACCCTACATTTTGGACAAGCGTGTCCCTAAGTCGTGGTTCCCCCCTTCAATCGCCACCTTTTCACCATTCGAAATCCCAAGCCGCCATAACCTCTCTGCTCCAGCCGTGAAACAAAACCCTCCTCCGTCCGCCACCTGACAACTACCCAGCCGAAGCCTCTTCCCCGACGATGTCGTCCAGCGCAACAACTCGACGTCCCTCATCCACCTCCCCGGATGAGGATCCGTCGTCCATCTCATCGTCCTGCCGGTTCAGCCGCCTCCTCCTCCACCTCCAAGGAGCTACTCCGCCGATCGCCTCGTCTATCGCGGCTGCTCCATCCCCACAGCGCCACCTTAACCTGCTCCATCGGAATCGCAACATCCTCACCGACTCCTCGAACGAAGCCGAGGCCTACTCGGTGCCACCAAAGAGGTTGTACACACATCGCATTGCACCTTCTCCTTAACTCGACCTCCCGGCACCGACGGTGCTCCATCCCACACCCCCATGGAGCAGCTACCTTGAAGCCGGCGTCATGGGCGACATCTCCACGGCGGCTCTTCCCCAGTGCGAGGCCCCTTCGACGGCGGCATCCATACCAGCTGGATTTGGTGCTGCTGCTCCGACTCTCGCTCGCTCGCTCGCGCTGCTGCTGGTTTGGCTCTTGCTCGCGCAGCTGCTGCTGCTCTGGCTCTCGCTCGCTCGCTCGTGCTACTGCTGCTGCTCCGGCTCTCAGTCGCTCGCTCGCACAGCTGCTGCTGCTCGGGCTCTTGCTCGCTCGCTCTCGCTGCTGCTGCTGCTCTCCCCTAGCTCGTGTTGCTGCTCTGCTCCGATTTAGCTACACTTCAGTCGACTGAATCGACTTTTGGGTCAGTCGATTTTTAGGGGGAGGGGGGCTTGCGGAGTTAAGGAAGAACCACCCACAGTGGGGAGGGGGGCTCACC